>NW_027137965.1:4478-151895 GCF_003813185.1 Lentinus tigrinus ALCF2SS1-7
ATAGACGTCGAGTACCGTAGATAGAACAATGCTCACCAATCATTTCGCGTGGTAACGTCAGCACGTGCTACGCTGCACGACGGCGTGGAGATCTCACCCTGTCCTCTGGACATCCTTACGCTACCCTCCAGTACTCTGCCGCTAATGTCTAGACGAAGGATCGAGAAGCTAGGCGGACGCAAGCAAATCGTGCCGAAGATATCGTACTCCAAACATGGCGCTCGGATGAAGGCCGGCGTGGAACACTACCACATACGCCATACCGCGTCAATTGCGGGGCCATCGAACACGAATCGCTCAAGAACCCGATCTCTACAAGCACCTGCACCCGCGCAGCCCTCGCAGACCGATCGGATTGATAGTGATTGGTCGGGCGCGGATTACTATGGTGGCAGCGTTGATGAATCCCGCAAACGCTCGAAAGTAAGAGGACTGATTCAATCATTCTCGACGCAACGGGTTACTTAGAAATTCACCATCAGTCACAACACGACTATGCTAAAGAGTTCCTAAAGGTCCGCGATAAATATCTTGCGACCTTGCTCATGGGGGAGGGTCTTCCGGAAGGTCGGGCGTCATGCGGACACGATGCTGCGTGGCGATGTCTTGACTGTAGCGGCAGTCCGTCGTTCTGCATGCGGTGCTGTGCGGAAACGCATCGCAACAGTCCGCTCCATCGTGTACAGTTCTGGAACGGACAATACTTTCAACAGGCGTGGCTTCGACAAGTCGGTGTTCAAGTACACTGCGGTCACGAAGGCTCCCGCTGCCCCGAGCTGTCGGCCTACAATACCCCGCTTGGACCAGCCTTGCAGCAACCCCTTGCGGCCGCGCTCAATGACTCGGCAGAGTTAGGCCAGTATGCCGCCGACCAAAGCGGGGCTGCCGAAACTGGTGCGGCCGGCGAACCCATCGGCAGCACTACCGACCGCGAGTCTCCTTCCGACCCATTTGGAGAAGACTACGAGGATGAAGAGGAGGTTCCTATACTGCTCGAGGACAACGACCCCGACTACGAGGACGAGGATGAGTTCGATCGACGCGATCCCTCTGCCGCTGACGAGCTCGATCGCAATGTACTGAACATTGCCGATCTACCGACTTTTGGCGAACCCGCTTTGCACGCACAGCCGACAATGCCTACCTACGGGAACGACCGTATGCTCGTAGTGGTTGACATCACTGGGATTCACGAGCTCCCCTTCACGTTCTGCCGCTGCCGCTCTGCCGCGCCAGAAGACCTCCAACTTCTTGCGCTCGGTTACTATCCCGCATCGCAAACGCGCCCTAGGACGGTCTTCACTCTGCGCGTACTTGACGCCTTCCTGCTGGCCAATAGGGAGACGAATGCCTCCCCCAGAAGCTTCTACAATACCCTCTGGCGCACGACCAATAGCGCTATGCCTCACATGGTTCCGGTATGTTGCGGCGCTGCTGCTGACTACTGCGTGGCTTACAGATGTAACCTCCAGGACCGTTATCGCGAGCTTCTTCGCGTGTCCCGCCAGTGGCGGAATATTAAGATGAGGAAGGTAGCTGGCGTTGGGCATCGTGCAGGGCCCATCGGACCGGGCGACCTAGCGGTACGATGTCCCGCGTGTCCGCAACCCGATATCAATCTCCCAGACGACTGGAAGAATGATCCAGAGCAGTACGTCCAGGTGTAGCGTTGCCGAGCATTGCCGCAGCACTGACACCACCCATGCGCTAGGTGGAAATATTGCCGCGGGGTTGTACTGGACGGGAATTTCACAGCGCAACACCGGCCGATGAAAAACCCCGCAGAGGATGTGCCGTTTGCCGACGGTCATGCCTTTACAGTCGGTACAAAGAGGTACAAGGAACACCTCGGCATGAAGGAGGAATTCCCAACGGTGAGTAGGACCCCCGTCGTGCAGCGACACCAACCCAGTACAATGAAAATTAATCCGGAACTCCAGGAGAATACGTGTCACGATCACCGGGCCGTTCTCAATACTGCCGTCTCCCGCGGGAAATACGAGGCTACTGGTATCGGCGCGGCAGCCTGCTCTCGCCATGGCTTCTTCCAGCCACATTCATGCGTCGATTTCCAAGGCGGTGAGCGGTACGTTTATGGGATATTATACCGAGTATTGGGGATTACATGGCTGACACTTCACCGAAGGCAAATGAACATGGACTACATCGTTCACTGGATCCTAGCCTTCCTCAACGGCTTGACAGTAGTGCTTCTTTTGTACGATATCATGTGCCAGTACTACAAGAGATTCCACGAGCGGTTCGAGAAGAGTACCTATCTCACAATGCCCCCTGGTATCACTTTCCTGCGCGGCATCGGGCAATTCCACGTTCACGGCCATCTACCTCGCTGCTTTCCTCGATTCTCCCTCAACTTCATTCGCGGGATCGGCATACAGGACGGAGAAATCCTCGAGACGCTCTGGAACAAGACGAACGGCATCGCCGATAGCAGTCGGGGGATGGGGGACTCGCATCGCCACGAGTTGATTGACGACAGGATGAACGATTCCAACTGGCTCAAAGTGACGCGTATAGGTTCGGTAGTGGTCTCACTTCACCAGTCGACCTCTCTGACTTCCAATCTGCATCGTAGTGCCGTCGCTTGTTCGGAAGTGGAAGCGTGTCTGTGCCGAGCTACCGGAGGCAGTCGAGAAGTTCGAGGGTCTGCTGAACAAGACATCGCCTGAAGACAGCTCGCAGTGGCTCGCAGATGCTCTGGAGGCCGATCGGGAGCGGGACGAGAACGTGGAGGCCATGGACGTCTACGCGATGGAACCTGCTCCCTGTGCGTACATTCCGTCGGCGACTGCACCGCACGCTGAGTGAACTAAGACGCCGGCGATTAGTGCCAACCCAAAAGCAAATGCAGGCGAAGCTGATGGAAGACGAACTGAGGGAGGAGGATATAAACGCAGGTGGTGCGACGACCTGGCTTGCAGCAGGAATACGTCTTGAGGAGCGAAAGTGAGTGAAACTATCACTTATCGCTTACGTTCGACACTGACGGATAGCAGACTTTCACTTGCACATACCGCACGACAGATCGGGATCAACTCTACAGACTCCGACAGGATATCGCTTGCTGGGCAGCGCCAGAAACTGGCTCAGGCTGTTGTAACGTTTCATACAGCCGCTACCAAGCACCTCGGCAGCCAGCCGCTCCGCCACCTGAACGATCTTCCTGCTGACGAGACCCTCCTAGGTTCGGAGTGGGATGAAGTGGCGACCAATACTGGTAATATAGCATCACGCGAAGAGGTCCATCGACTTCAACCAGAAAGGCTCGCATTGGCGCTGCCGTCGACGTTCGGTATCCAATACCTCAAGCATCACAGTCTCTTGCACCTCGCCGACAAGGAACGTCTGCTGCGCAAGGGACAATTGAACGACGCGCTACAGGCAATACGCCTCGGAATCGGGTACAAGTCTATGCTGTTCCGTAGCAAGGTGCGGAAAGCGACCTCAACACAGGCGAAGCTGCGTAGCTTCGACGAGGTACATATTGCTGACGAAACGATCAAGAGGCACGTCCGTATCTACATGCAAGGGCGCCAGGCCGTTCTCCGCTTGTTCCTCCCCAACCAGCTCCTCGAGCGGTCGTCATTCCTCAATCAATACAAGCCTATCTCCAAGGAAGACCTCAAGGCGAGTACAACTGTGTTGGAGCCTTTTACGCCAGGACTGCGCAACGCCCATGAGGCGTGGTTTTGGAGTATGGAGGACGCGCCGGATGAACGTTCGAACGGGTGGATGCGCAGCTGTGAGTACGACTATCATGCCGATGAGAATGGCAGCTGACTGGGTGTTCATTTTCGACTGTATGTCGTCGCTGCATGCCGTATGGCACAGTCAATCGTATGATATTCCTACGCGCATATGCCCGCAAGGAACGGTGGTCGGAGGAGAAAATCCTCATTTTGCTCGAGATGGATTGCACGGTACGATATTTTGCGAAGCGTGCTGCCGAATGGATGCAGTTGGGCGCAAGTTCCCCGACGCCAGGCCATCGAGCGTACGCCAATCGGCAGGCCCACATGTGGCGTTCCCTGCGAGACCATGCATCTGGTAGCTTTGCGGAGGCCTGCGCGAAGTATCGTATTGAGTGACGGTGTACTACTGTATCGTATGGGAGAATTACATTTTGACTCTATGGTAGCGGTAGGATGTGCCGAGTGGTGAGTTTCGTTGTGCCGATTATCCCGAGCGGTAAGTTCTGCCGACCGGCAGAACTGGGCCAAGGCGCCCAAGTCCATCCCTGCCACACTCCCTCACCCTCCATGGCGAGTCCATCTGTCCCCGCCCACGTTTTCTGGGGTGCCAAGCTCGAACTGAACCTCACTGCTTGGCGAATAATCGAGGCAATCAAGTCATTGCCACGCGATGCGGATACTATGACATTGCGGCGCTGGAATGTGGGTATAGTTCGAGAAATTGTGCGTAATCTGCTGCTTGCACCATATGTGAAGCTTGACTTACTGACGTAAATAGTGGGTTGCGATACGAGCTGCCGGAATATGCTACTATATGGCCATTGCAACACCGGCTTCTACTCAGGGTCTGGCAGGACAGCACGATCCGATCGCAGTGATACTCAAGTACTGCGAATGGACCGATCGCGATCTCAAGTTCAACGTTGCCGCGGTAGATGTCGCCGATCTCGAAAGGGAGCTGGCGCTTCCCCGGGCATACTTTGGCACACTCGCCGGGGAACATGGATATCCGTTGTGGTGGACCTGGAACAACGAGGGTCCTCCCGAAGGTCCCTGTCCCACCTGGTGGAAGACTCCGCCTGATCGTGTTGTACGTGCCATTGTGAGTATGCATGCTACATTGACATTGATTCCCTTGTAGAGCCCTCCGTATTTGATCTTCGAGAATGACATGCAGTAGGGGTAGATGTGTCTGTATGTACCTATCTTGATTACACCCGAAGGACATTTGCACGCTCTTATACAGATTGTTCGCTTCGTGGTGCTACGTTTTACACATGGGATTGTACAATGCGAGATGCAAACGCGACTGGAGAAAGGCCGTGCGGTGGTCCCATCCATCTTCCTATCACGGCCGCCCTATTGTACCGATTATCTCGCTATACGGCCGGATGGGTGTCCTATCTATCCTGACACCACGGCCGGTCGGTCATCCCACCTATTCTCCCAACACGGCCGGTCGGTCATCTCATCTATTCCCCCGACACGGCCGGTTGGCCATCCCACCTATTCTCCGAACACGGCCGTCGAGTGGCGTCCCCTATGCGGATCGATTGGCCGGCAAGACCCACTGACCATCCTGAAATGTCGGCCGGGCAGTGATGCCTACCTAGCCAGTCAAGCCGCTCCAATATACCGCTGAGCATGCGTCTACAGAAATGACATCGGGTGAGGTAACCGGAAGACCGGCCGTTCAGTTAACGTGCCTATCTGTGTGTTACCGGCCGGACAACACTCCCAGCGAATACCTCTAGCCGGCCGGGTGAGTGATCCTCTCTAGCTATCACTCACAAATTGACCATTATTCTTCATTGGATTGATCCACAGACAGATTGAGCTACGCATCGGTGGCGCGCTGCGTATCGGTAAACTGGGACATCCGGCCGGTTAGTCAGGTCAGAAAATGATCGAATCCGGCCAGGCCCGGGTGCACTGTACATTTGCGACAATATAGGGTCCGGTTGCGTAGTGAAGCAACTAAAGTTAATGTTATGGGCTCGACACACAGATGTTCCGTGACCGCCCACAACGTAAATAACATGGTTTCGCCGAGCACGTCGTCCACCTCCACCACCATGTTCTCCCCTCCTATGCCTGGGACCGTCCTCGGAGAGAGCATGACTGCTTCTCCTCAACCTCACGCCATGACTTTCTCCAGGTCGTCTACTCTCAGCGCAGGCTCTGGATTCTCCAGCGATACTACCCTTATCGGAGATGAACCACGACTAAAAAAACACGCCCGCATTCGTTCAGCCACAGTCGCGATAGATGCTGGGCTCGCGAGCTTCAACGCGTACCGGAAGGGAAAGGGTCGTCGTGGGAAAGGTCGGTGTCGACGTCCAGCCTCCAATTCTCCATCGTGTCATTGACGCCATGCCCAGAGGACCGACTGCTTGAGCTCGATACGGATGTGAAGTACATAGCGACTATGATGTCGCCATTGTCATCCGGCATGGAAGGCAGCGCCGCGCGGGTGGCCCAGTATGGATCGGCGGCTCTGGCGGAGGGCTTGCCTGCGCTCCTGAAGGTGCTGCAAGCTGTCGCCGCGATTCATCCTTTCCTTCAGGGTGCGTATCTCGTTTTCGATCAGGCACAACTCATTTATTCTTGCGTAGTCGCCGTGGGGACCTTCATGGTTGCCGTCGAGCTTGATCTCAAGCGGCGAGAGAATGACAAGAAGATCAATCTCCTGTTCGGTGAGATGCGAGACATGATGTCGGTTCTAGCAGAGTGAGTCTTCTATAGGAAGGTTATGTCCATGGTCGACTGACTTATCTCCATAGGCTGCAGTTCATCGACAGGCCTTCGCACGTTGGGACAGATGGGAAGACGATCCAGGAGAGACTGCAGAGTCTCGTCGATTCGATGGCGGAGGATATCAGGCAGTGCGCGAACGCCTGCGATGCGTATGCGAAGCGGAACATCGTCTCCAAGGTGCTCCTGGGGCCGAAGTGGGACGACGTCCTGGAGCGTTTCATCAAACAGTTCAACAAACGTCGCGCGGATATCGAGTTCGCGCTCGCCATTCACCTCGGCGTCAACATCGACCTCGCCCACAGGAAGCTCGACAACTTGGATAACAAGTGAGTTCTTTATACGAGCAAGGTCGATTCTTCGTCGCTCAACTTTCTCAAGGGTTGATCGCGTCATCGCACTGTTGCACCAGAGCGCATCTCCCGAGCAGCGTGATTTGTCTGCTTTTGTCGATCGGCGTGGGGGTAGTGCTGCCTTCATCGCCGACGAGCAGCTGTTCGCAAGCATCTACAGGGAGAGACAGGATGCCGCGACCCCGACTGTCAAGTCTCCACGCCGTCAGACTACCCTCGACTACCAGGCCTTCAGGGCACATATGCTAGACGACCCTGATATCGCAATAGCCAACAACATGGAAACCTTCGAGCGGAAGTTCAAGATACAGCAGGTCGACCTCGCAGAAGAAATACGAGGGTTCATACATCATCATGGGGATCTGGTTATCAAAGCAGTCACAGCGGGACCTCACGACAGGATCGTTCATCCGGTGAGAACCATCACGAAGGTTGGGAGTAGCATACTTATCTGATTTCGGTGCCACAGGACTTGCGGAACATTTGGCAAGAGATGGTGAGTTGAATTGACCCTCAGCGCAGAGTGACTCATCCCTAGGCACCATGCAGAAATGGCGCGGAAACGTGAAAGCAAGGCACTTCGTCCTTGCTCTTCGTGATTATTGCGTTGAGAAACTCGATAAGCGCCAGGAACACGAGACCTTCAGCGGGTGCGAGAACGGGACAGAGGTTACACTTGAGGATGAGTGGACGTTGGAGTATATCAACGTCACTCGGCTACAGGCGATCATCGAAGCCTTTGACGACGACGCATCGGGTTTCATCACGGTTGGGGAAGCAAATGCATTCGCCGCGTCTCGTCCGATGAACTGGAGGTACGTATTGGTTGCTTCGCTCGCGGGGGAACTATGCTCATTATCCAATATACACAGTCTCCTGAAATGGATGGCATATTGGGCAGTTGGTGTGTGAGCTTGTCATCTAAGAGGGACGCATTCACGAACGATCGCACATTGTAGGTTGGCAGATGGCCATGACGCACTACATCACTCGGATCGACACATTGCTAGCGAAGATGTTCGCGATCAAGACCGAAGTCCTTCCCGCAAACAGGCGATTCATCGATTACTACCTCGATCGCGTCTGGTCGTGGGTCACGGAGCTAACGACTGGTTTCCGTCGGGCAGAGTGGAGCGATGCCATGCGCGATAGGTTCCAAGGTTACGTTGCTGAAGAAGAGGTCAAGATGAGACACAAACTCGACCTCGTTCGGCACGACATAGACGCTGCAGATACGCTTCTGCTGATCATAGGCACTGGAAGGGTTGAGAAGGTACGTGCGCTACTACTGGCAGTGCGGTTGGTATTGACGCATGACTTCGCAGCATCTCTTCATTCTGCTGTATTTGCTTCTGGAGCGAGACTTCGAGATCTTTCGGTTAGCTCGCAGTACGATTCTCCACAAGGACGAGCTCTGGGATTCCGCAAACACTCTGGAATGGGTGTACCATGCCGTGGATGACCGCCACCGTGACCTAGAAAGTACGTACAACCACTACTACTTTCAGGAGAGTGACTGACTCCTGCCGATACTCCAGACCTGTTCAAGCAGCAAAACCGGGACCCCGCGGAACAGTTCAAGGTCTTCGCGTTCGAGTTGGTAGGTAGCATTTCGCTTTCCGTATCGTGTCGCCGCCTGACAGACTACAGTTCAACTACTGGCATGACTCTACTCCTCTATGGTCCTTCGACCGACTCCGCGAGTCGCGCTACGTGGACGTTGCCTATACCGACTCGGAAGAAAACCCTACCGTCGATCCTGCGTCCATTCTTAACCATCCACTCGACATCGCCGATGATCCCCTGACGTTGCCTGATTACGTAGAGACCGACGCTGATAGGGGAGCAGACAGCTCATTGCATGCGATGTGCGTAACCTGATCCCCGAGGCCCTCGAGCTTGTGCTAAGAAGGTTTTATGTAGCCTCGGACACTGGTGCGGATTCGTCGGACGTCAAGGCTTATCCCCTTCGGAGCCAATGCTCTCCCTTGATCTACACGCGGCTACGGCTAAACCTGGTCACTTTGTCGCTTCCGGGAGCACTTCATCCGGTACCCGCTGGACACTCGTCGGCGAAGCAAAGTCGAGCCCTGACAAGGGCGACCTGTACAGCTTCACAGTCACCTTCGCTGCACGTCTTTGGCCGAGGTCCTTCGAAGGAGCACTGACCGATGATGGTCGCATCTTCTCTGGGACATGGTCTTCCAAGTCGAACAGCGAGAGCGGAAGCTTCCTCTTGAAACGTTTACCCTGCGATGTCATGCGCTTCTGGCCAAACCTGTCCGACCGTCAGTCGAAGTCTAAGGCTCTGTGGACCTTCGCAATTCGTGCTGTCATCGATCGCGTGCGACGCAACTTGTGGTCTAGAACTTGGATCGAGGAGCGTCAGCGGGCAAGACAGCGATACCTACGCATTATTCGGGATGGAGACGCAGACCTTGAGACGAACGAGTCTGAGATCGAGGCGATCCAACGCTGCTACCTCAGCATGACTCCTGTGGAAGCTCGCTACTACCACACGCTGCACGACTATCAGCAACAACTGGCGCCGAAACACTAGTACGTTGCGGTCGCGGACTGGGCTTGGAGCTGCGATGATACTGACCCTGCTGCAGCGGCGTCACTTGTTCTCACTGTCATGCCACTATCGCCGGGGCTCGATACATCTGTCTCGACTGCCACGTCTCTCGATCTACTCTGGACCTCTGCGAGAGGCCCGAGTGCCTCACAGCGGTTATCGGCCCGGATCGCCGGGTGGACCTACCGTCTCCGCACTTGCCCTCTCACCGTCTACTCAAGCTGCGTCGAGTGATACACCGACACAGGGAGTTTGGCGGAGTATACCGCGCTGCACACGACGCTCTCATCCGAGCTGAGGAGGCGCTGTCAGATGTTCACGCAGTACAGAGCTGGGAGACGGACGCGGAACTGGAGCATCACAACGTATCCGAGGGACGCCGATTGACTTGCATCGGGTGTCGACACGAAGTGACCAGGCCATGCTGGTACTGCATGGAATGTGACGGTGTGTCCTCTGCTCTCTGCATGCACGAGTCCCCTGGAGTTGCTAAAGTGGCTCGCAGATGACGTCTTCGTATGTGCTTCATGCGAAGCAAAGAACATCGTCATCAAGGGTGCGCACAAGATGGCTCATGGACTCGTGCTCTGCCAGCAACAGCGTGAAGAAGCCCATGCAGAGACTGGACATCCCGGTCGACTGGACGTCCGGATGACCTCACTCGAGGCAAAGATCGACGCAATACGACAGGACTCCGCGTGGCGGTTCGATGCGCTGGACCGGAAGGTCGACGGGTTGAACGGCAGTGTACCTCCCCCATCTACCACGACCGGAGCCCACGCAGCCCTCCATGCCAGGATGGACGCTTTGGATACCCGGATGCAGAACATCGAAACCCTTCTCTCTGTATTACTGAAAAAGATCGGCTAAGCCTGTAACTCCAATGGCTCATGGACCCTAGGATGAGAATTCGATCCTGCTGCTGTGACATACATTGGCTGACCATGATCGGACTCGTCACTGCTGGCCATACGATGACCAACGGTTCCGATTACGACTCACTTCATCAACCTCTTCCTGCAGACCCGGGACATTGCGAAGCAATCTCCGTAACGCCATTCTTGTCTTGGAGTCCGCAATGATCCAGTAACCAGTTGACTGACACGATCAGCATGCATTGTCGCAAGCTACGTTGTTAAGACCGAAGTTGTTTCGCTGCGATTGTGATTACGTAAGACACATGAGGCGCCTGGGCCAAGTTTAGCCATTCTAATTGTCACCAAGAATAGCGTTGTCGCGACTTGCCTGCCCTGTCTTTTTGTCTCGGATGTTCTCTGACTTCCACGACGAAGTGTAGGACGCTTCTTGCGACGGGAGAAGATGAGTCCAAACCGGCAGATTGGGAGCTCATTCGCCTTTATATACCGCTGGCAGTTGAACGACGTTCCGCCAATCCACCCTTTCCCCCACCATGGCGAACTCATTGCTCTACAACACGGCTGGCCCCCTGTTGTCCTATATTTTATACATATTTAAGGCTCCATCAACTGCTTCTCCACCTCAGTCGAGACGAATAATGGACGGTTTTGGGGCCCTAGTTTGCAAATGTACGAGTACGTTCAATTTCCTTGTGTCATCCTGTGTTCGGTATACATGCTTATGGATATGTTTCCAGTCAGTATCTGGGCTCTCCAAAGCCTCTTCTATCGGGTTTCCTCCGCCATTGGCTGTCTGGAGGGCTGGAAAACACGAATGATGTCACTATATCTCAGGCGCTCTCCCAAGGTAGTCGTCATCTACATTCCGGTCGATATGTCTGGTCAGCTCGGATGGGCAATTGGATTCAGACAAAGTCCTGGCTGCCGGTGCTCTCAGTAGTTGGCCGTAAACTACCCCCCTCTTCTTCTGATTTATGAGCGTTGAGGATGATTCTCATGACAAACATTTATTCAGGGTGCATTGGTGGCAGGCTTGGAGCAACACGCGGATCTCTCCATCTCATACCCTCCCCCACCTTCAGATTCCGAGTGGACCGTGCACAGCGATGGTGCGTACTGATTACTAGGCGGATATACCACCGGGCAACTTCTGATGGACACTAATTGCAGCACGGTCTCAAACGCCTCCGGGCATCACATCCGAAGATGACAGCAATACTGTCATTGATGTGTTCGCTGCTGATAGTGACAGCAAGTCCAGGGGATTTCGCACGGACTCTTCGAGAGAGGCCTGGGTGGCGGAATGGCACAATTACCGGTGCGCTCCTAATCCCGCGCTGTCCGACGCTCCCAGTGACATGTCCCTTGCGTCGGAGGAGTTGGAGGTGTTGGAGGTGTTGGGAGTGTTGTCGGAGTTGTCGGAGTTGTCGGAGTTGTCGGAGTTGTCGGAGTCGGAGGAGTTCGATATATTGGACTCGTAACCGAGACACCACAAGGTCCACAAGGAATAGGAGGTCTGCATGTCTTGGGACTAATCGCTGGTCACCGTTGTGCTGCTTGCGTTCCGCTTTCCCTTTGCTTTCGTGTTGCTTACATAGTTATAATATGGATCTCTCCTACTGCTACTCTTGACGTGGGAGGTGCCGTTAATCTACTACGCGGCGCCCTCTGTAATGATCCAGTAACCAGTTGGCTGGCACGATCAGCATGCATTCTCGGAGAAAGTAGGTAGACGTTTCTGCCAACTTTATGCACATCACGTGAGTTGAACCCGAACCCAAGCGGAGGCAGACAAGCCGCATGCTAACTTCCTGCAGGCAACAGAGACGTTGAACTAACAAAACATTACAAATGAGGTGTGGGGGGGCAGGGGGATACAACATCACAACCAAATAGCAGAGGATAGCGTGAACAACGACAGTCTAGCACGCGGCATTGAAAATTTCCCGGTCAGTCTCTGTCTGCACTGCGCCGAATATGATAATCATAAGGTACTCACTAGCAGCAGAGTAACAGAACGAGCTCAGGCATTCCAGGCCCAGAAGTTCTCGACTTCTGGCTTTTTTCCCGGATGGCCGCCTTCCACGCGTCAACCGCAGCCACGACCACCGCCCCAGCCTTCTCTGGCTCCTCCAAGCTCCAAAGTGATTCCCAATGGCGGTACCGACCCCAGAGCGAT
This sequence comes from Lentinus tigrinus ALCF2SS1-7, assembly GCF_003813185.1. Lineage (NCBI taxonomy): Eukaryota > Fungi > Basidiomycota > Agaricomycetes > Polyporales > Polyporaceae > Lentinus > Lentinus tigrinus. The sequence goes on from NW_027137965.1 coordinate 16,934, forward strand.
CTGTATATCCATAGATGGACGAGGAACCTCCCGATACCGGCGTGAAACATCAACGTCCAGCGGTCGACACCCGCCCACTGATCGTAGACCCACGCCATCGACCAGGCGATCGAATGAAAGGGTGTTAGAACAGAGACGGCTGCGCGATTTGAAACGTTCGCATATGAGCGTTGAATCACAGAGCGCAAGCACCGACTCCGAGTCGGAGAAAGGAAGGAGAGAACGGAGCACGTACTTTGGAGTATGACTTGGTGTATATGCGCTCCGCGACGTACCACAGGAGGATGCGCGCGTCGTGGTCGCTCAAGCCGAGCTTTTGAATGTGAGGCGCCAGCGTATGGGCCACGTAGGCGCGAGATAGCTCGTCGGACCACTGGCTGCGCAGCTGCCAGCGCGCGGTGTCCAGGAGTCCGGTCAGCCTGTTGCCCCAATTGTCGTCGTCGGCGGAGGATTGCACCGTGACGGACTTGTCGGAATGGGCTGTACGACGTGGGCACGACGATCAGCATAACTAGTCCACTGCAGTGACGAAGATCCCGGAGCGACCCACGGTAAGCGACATTAGGCCAAATAGGATCCGGGCACTCGGCGTATTTCTTCTGGATGGTATCATGGCAGGAATTGGCCATCGCGACGGAGTACCTATGTATGCGGTACCTATTCAGGTCATGCTGAGGGACGATTTTCTCGCACAACCTGTCAGCCTCGATGTTCGCAGCGTGTCCAAGCGCCATGGCGCCATACAACTCCGGGAGCTTGAGAGTGGTGAGGCGCCGCAGCACTCTGGGGCGCCACGCGCGGTATCGTATGTGGACGAGGTAAGCGGCAGCGAAGAGTGGGATCGGCCAGAAGCGCTTCAGCTGCGATGTACCTGTATGTGAGCAGGTAAAAACATCAACGAGGTAGGATTCACGCTCGCACCGGGCTCCGGGCCACTAGTCCAGAGTTGAAGGTCGTCTTGAGTGGTGCCCTCAACTCGAGACGGGGCGCAGCCGGACACGTCGTGCCATCCAGAAGGAGGATGAGACTCGGAGGCCATCCCTGCCCAGCCAGCGGGGTGTCGCTGTCGCTGTGGACGTGCAGGACGGGGCCAGAGCCATAAGGACGTGCTGTCGGCCGCAAAAGAAGGCCAAGTGACGAATGCCCTCGGCACCACATAACGAGGTTCAAGCGGGAGACGGGCAGCTTCGGCAGCGGCTTGAACGAGATGAACGCGTGAAACCGAGTCTCAATAGAGAAGTCGTTTGCTGCTGTTCTTGGAACCTGGATTGCCCCAGGTTGCGAACTGGTCGGCGAAAGCGATAATTTCGGTGGCCAAGGAGGCAATTCAAGAAAAGAGTGAGCAGATTGAGCGGAGTGTGAGATAGCACGCGAACATGGACAAACAGACAGCAAAGCGACAAAGCATGTGGAAAGCACTACGATAAACTCAGAGACCGCAAATCACTGTTGAACCTCGAGACCGTCAGTCACGCTCGAACCACGAGAACAGATCTTGGCAGATTCACGCACGCACTGCAGTCGTTCTAGTTCTATTTCTTCCCAGTCTGCTTCAACTCGTCAAGGCGCGCCTTGAGTAGCTCTAGATGCATCTCCAGAGTGGCAACAACCACTGCCTTGGCCTTCGCCGGGTCTTCCAAGCTGGAGAGCGATTCCCAGTGGCGATACCGTCCCCAGAGGGTGCGGTACACCCACACATGGAAGGCGGTCTGCTGGTACATCTCAACGTACGGTATAATCCACTTGGCGAGGCCTATCCATCGGAGACATAGTCTAGTCGCCGTGAACGCGCCGAACCACAACGGTATCGCTCCTTGGTAAGTTTGCAGGTGGCTCAAGTGGTTGACCACAAGCGTCGGCTGGATATAAGGCCAATCGCAGCTCAGAATCAGAGACGCATACGGCAAGGAAAGAGACGTACGTGGTAATATTCCCCGGTATACATGCGCTCGGCGACGTAGCGCACGAGGATCCGTGCGTCGTGGTCGTTCAACCCAAGCGTGTGGATGGCCCGATACAGCTGTAAGCCCGCCAGCTCCCGAGAAGAACCGTCCGACCACAGATTACGCAGGGCCAAAAGCGGGCGTGAGTGTTCCCAGTCAAACGTCTCGAAGAGGATGTTGCCTTCATACGGCTTTCCCAAGACACCCGCTGCACGTGCGACGGTCGGCTCAGCGCTCAGGACTCATACCACGCAGAAGGGAGCACATGTACTTACGACGTGTGATGTCAACCCATATCTTTTCGCGATTTTTCCTTTGTGCATCGAGGAAGTCGTGAGACCATTTGTGCATTCCCACAGAGTAAAGGTGGATATAGAGCCAATCCGAGTCCTCCTGCTGTAACAACTGATTGATCAACGTGTCCGCTTCGATGTCGGCCGCGTGTCCCAATGCGAGCGCGCCGTACGTCTCCGGAAGACTCAGAGTAGTGAGGCGAGGCAGGACCCTGGGCCGCCACAGACGGTATCGCACATGTACGAAGCACGCGACGGCATACAGAGGGATCGGCCAGAAGCGCTTCAGCTGTGTCCATTGATGTCGTGTCATCATGCGTACAGAGCATATGAGAATATGTATAAAACTCACACCCGGCTCGCTACCCGTTGGCAGTCGGAGAGCATCTTGACTGATCCGTTCCCCGAGGTCGCCTTGACTCGGAGTTGCCGAAGGGACCGGGTCAGAGACATCTTCCCATTTGACGGTCGAATGAGAGACCATCCCACGCCAACCTCGACCGGAGGGGTGTGGTGCTAGAGTTGCACAGATCTAGAGCGGAGGAGCATATATATGTAAGTACGCAGCGCAAGATGAACTTGAACTTCGAGTGACGACTCGCCTCGGCATCTGCTGGCAAGTCGCACGCGGCTCGGGTGCAAACCGAGCCAAACAGGCGGCAACACGCGCTTGCGGGCCGGCAGCCCGCACCATGGCGTGTTGTCCAGCTCAGACTCTGGACTCCAACATCCTAACATCTCGCACCACAAAAAGAGTCGGGCCAATGAGCTCTAGTAGTCGCGCGTGCAGTGAGGATCTGAAGAAGCTGTATGCGCATATATTCACTGACTCCGGCTGATAGAGGTGCAGACGCAGCGCTCAGAGCACTCATGTAAAAACTACGCCTGGATAAGGACTCACTGAAACGCGGTACGCAGGTTACTCCTCCACACAGTCTTCGTCGTCAGTCATCACCAGCATTTCGCCGGATCCCCGACGCGTGATGTTGTAGATGTCGATGGACTGAACCAGCTCAAGAAACATCGATCTTGAAGCCTTCAGGAAGCGAGGAACTTGGATGTGCCTGCATGATGATGGGTCAAGAGAGCGAGGTGGAAACGCGACGCGTCACGGACGTTCGCGAAGATCATGTGACCGCGTGAGCTACCAGCCCTAAATACCGGGTTACGTCCGCCGCTGGACTAAGTCTCGAACTAGTCTCGAAATTGTTCGCGAGCACACGAGTCGAGTTCACCTCGTAGAACGTTTGGCAATGCAGCGACACACTGGAAACTGTTTGATATGTTATAACACAGGGTGCTACGATGTACTACTCAAAAGTTCACAACAAGAAAACGTGAGCGACATTAAAGCGAACAGTTCGTAGAAGCAACGTGAGCAAACGTTTATAGATCGTATGGATGAATGGCACTGGAAACATGTATGCGTGTTTACGCGATGACGAGCATACCAGCGAACACGGCACCCAGCGCAGCAACGAGACTCATGATGAGCTCCGTACTGGGGGTGACACGCGTGCCAGCGTTACCGGCAGACGTCGATGTGGCAGCGAGGTTTGACCCGCTACTAATCATGCTCGCAGTCGCAGAGTACCCGATGGGCGCGGTTGCAGACGATGTCTGTAGGCTCGCAACCGAGCTCGCAGAAGCAGCCCTGAACACGGATAGGTCAATGATCACAACACGGACGCAAGTATGAAAGGGTACTCACGCAGAGCTCGCGGCAGAGGGGTCGCTTTGAACGTTGACGAGCACGCGGTCGATGACGTGGATGACACCGTTGGGAAGCAACACGTCGGGCTGGACGATACGTGCGGTGACGTTGCCAGAGGTGACGTAGTGCCCGGTCGCGTTCAGGACGAACGTCAGCGGCTCCCCCGCTGCGGAAGTGGAGTTTGCGCTGGAAAGAAGGGGCGAGTAGACGGTGGAGCCGTTGATGAGCTGCGCGTTGCAAAGGATAACGTCAGTATATGTGCCGTGCCTGATATCCATGAAAACCAGAAGGGAGGAGGTACGTACGTGGTTCTGGAAGAGCGTGATGAGTGCGGTCTGGTTGGACGAAAGGCTCGTAAGATTCGACTCGACACTCTGCACAGCGGTGTTGTTGGGCGCGAAAAGCGTGAAGCCGTGCAAGCCGGAGTTGAGGACCTCGAAAAGAGTCTCATTGGTGGTTTGGTTTGTACTCGAATTGTAGTACGGAACCGACACCAAGCTCAGCGCAGCTTGCGTGCTGAAAAGAGATGCATTGTTGACGGGGACCGTCTGCGCAAACGTCTCCGGGATGGTGAGAACGTTGTCGATGGTATAGACGGTGATGTTGCCGTAAGTGGTCGCGTTCGTCACGATTGTGTCATTGCTGGAGAAACGTTGCGTCGTTAGTCTCGATCCGAATAGGGGTGGAGAAGGTTGCTCACAGCTGGTTCAGCACGTGCACTTGGCCGTCAGAGCGATTAGCCCACGCGAGCACCTGGTGCTCTCCGCTTGCCTCGAGCTGGACGAACTTAGGGTCACTCAAGAGGGTGCGGCCGAGCGTAGTGTTGGTGTAGTTTGTCGAGACACCGGTGAAGTTGCCGGAGACGATGTGGTAGGCGATGAGATCGGTGAGCCCGTCCAGATCCGAAGGGAGTCTTGAGGACGCCTGCTGGACTACAGGGGCAATGAATAGGAGCTCTCAGACCTCAGCTCAACGGAAAACTTACAAGCAGTGTTGTTGGGTGCGAACAAGACGTACGTCCCTCCGCTCGAGAGCTGTGCTAGGACTGAAGGTCCAGCGGCAGATGTGTTGACCTGGGAGGTGACGTTGACGAGCTGAGAGAGGCCTGCGTCATTGAGAAGGCTGATGAGACCGGCGAGGAGGGTAGCATTTTGCCCTAGGACGGCGGGGACGGAAGCAAGCAGCAAGGCGGCGGCAGTGAAGAAGCGCATCGTGAACGTCGTCAAAGCGTGAGTAGAAGAAGCGTAGAGGTGCAAATCCTGAGGCAGGGGTCCCGCCGCACCGCGAGGGGTTTATATACAATGTTCGAGCTCGCGCGCATGGCCGGTGACGATCGAGGGCTGCGGAGAAGGCACAAGAGATGGGGTGCCGAGAAGGTTCGGTGACAGCGTTGGCCCAAGTGCGCCCGCGATGAAGCCACTCTGCCTGCCCGAACGAGCTGCATGCGCCCCTTGCGTCAGATAGTCTCCCCTGGCTGTGACGTCACGGCCTCGTTTGTTGTCCAGGATCGCGTCCCGCGGGGCTGGCGGTCAGGAGAAGGAGACGACCTCTGGATCGGAGGAATGCTTGAGATGCACGTTCGACGCGCGGAAAGCTCTGGGTACTGTAAGAGCTTTAAGTGCAAGAAACTACTTACTAAAGCTTGCCTCTGGGCATATAGCGTGCCCACAACCACGCCACTGTCAGAGCCGAGCCAGGCAGCGGCGTCCAAGAGGCTTTCCACATCCTTGACACTCCAGAATATATTTCTCGCAACGTGCAAGAGTTGTGGGCTTCGGTATCAAGTTCGCGCACCATGTGCATAGGTCGTGTGTGCGGTGCCGGTGAATGTTAACACTATTAGATGCAGGGCTACCGCCCCTGTCTCCTACTTCGCATGACGTCAGACCAGTTGAATCAGCTTGAGCGGATACAAGAAAAACTTCAGAGTCGAGACCTCGGCTTTTGCAGTATATTTGAGGCATATCTTTTTGAGGTGCCAAGTAACCCTGAGGGAAAGAACCGGATAGAGACTCAACCGACATAGAATCGCTGACACGAGGTAGATGGACGCTCACCTGCAACCAAACAGTGATGTGATGGAACGGCAGGCCAGGGGAGCACGACTTCCTTTGTGAGTCATACCTTGTTCGACGGGCGAAATATTCTGGAGTGAAACGCGTTCACATCAGAAACTATATGTATACGTTGTCAAGAAGTCCCAGTTACCTGTGAAGCTCGTCGTCACTATATGCATGTGATGCAACTGTTCGAAGACTCACATGTTCATGTTTCACGCGCACATCCGGAATACTGTTGGTCAGGTATGCAAAGTAGTTCACGGTCGAGGGCAAGCAAGAGCTGCAGCAACGGCGCGCAAAGCCTGGATTAATCGATTTAGGGCCGGGTCCAAACACGGTCACGTGCTGACGCGCACATGGTCCGTGTGCGATGTCCGCGGGTCCGCGGACGGGTCGAACTTGCAAGCCGTAGTGACGCTGCTTCAACCTTTCCTCTTATTCGCGCTACAGACCAGCTACAGACCCTCAACAGCTCTCTCGCTAGGGCGTTTGTGCCCTCGCGACGTTCAGTAGGAGGGACGAGAGAATCAACCAAATTGATCAGAGATACTGAACTTCACATCATGAACTTTCGCACGAGAGTCGCACTGAGTCGCAGTGATCGTCAGCAGTATCCCATCATACTTAGGGCCTGAGGTGCGTCGTGGTCTCGGTCGTCGGTATGCTTGAATTGGTACGATCACCAGCGACTCGTGCGGAATCTCGACGACACACCAGTGCCATTCGTTAATGCTCTCGACCCGGATCAAATTCGCTCGTAGATCATACCGACGAGGCGATACTTCGTATGTTTCCTCGCCTTCTAGTCCCAGATAACCATGACGTCTGATCACAGTACATCGCAAAACATCAAATTCCGATCCTTCTCTGTCCTTTCCGTCCTTGTGGCGGCTCCGATGGCAGTGCAATAACCACCGCATGCGCGTGCTATGGATACACCACTGCATAACGGGGATGGCTATAAAAGGTCGATGGGGGACGACCTTTGACCTCAGCAGCACCTGCTGAGTACTCCAGTTCTCAAGGTACGGTGAACGGTAAAACTCTCCGCATACTCCGAGGCTGACTTTGGGACCCCCAGTCGTGCAGAGACTATCCCGGAGTCACTTCGCTTCAGCCACTTTTGTTCTCATCTTCACGAACACGGTGCGTACCTCTTACTCCCCACTCATCTTAGCCCCGATGCCTCGCTCATAAGCACCACTACGACCTCTTCAGATGCAGCTCACCACCATCCTCACCGCCCTCGCAGCCGCCGCCACGCTCGTCGTCGCAGGGCCCACGCCCCACGCCCCGCGCTCAGACTTCTACCAGACGCTCTACGCTTCGACGGACTGCTCCGGGGACCCCATCGGGACCGTCGACGACAACCCGCTGAACGGGTGCCAGCTGCTCCCCCAGCCCGCGTACTCGGTCAGCTCGTTCGGCTATGGGTGCTGCGGGGCGTTCTTCTGGACCGAGCCCGCGAGCCAGTGGTACTGCCAAAACGGCATCGACGGCGACTTCATTACGGCGAATGTGACGTGCAAGTCGTACCCCGACGGCGTTAGGCAGGTTTCTGCGTTGTGCTGCTAGGTGGCGGGCCTTGGCCACTATGCGACTCATCGTTATTGCTGTGCTGGACTTGTTATGTACGATTACTGTGCCTTTTAGACGGATGTTTCCGTCATGGACTTCACGTGGATAGGATGTATACGTTTTCACCTTCACGCCCGGGTGTGATGGTCCTCCGAGTCGGAATTTTCTAGAGTGCCGGTGAGTTTTTGCCACCTCGCGCGCCAATTTTCCAAGGGCAACATACCTCTGAAACGGCGTGAACGAGGCCTAAAGTTCTCGGGCTGGTTACTGCCGTACTTTTTATACATGGTCGGAGTCGGATCCGTCATGCAACTGTGGGTCCTGCGGAAGAGGCACGTGAACATGTCACCCGGCGAGAAGGTTAGGGTTTATCCACCGTATCACGTCGTGTATGCAATGCTGCCGCTCCTCGTCCTGATCCAATCCTCTCGCCATCATGGCCTCTTCCGAACACGAATTGGATGAGCTCGCAAGTCACGAGAGCTCCCGGTAGTCATGAGCGAGCGAGCGAGCGCGATATGTTTCCGTTTGCGTCTGTACCACGACGCCACCGCCGTACGGGACAAGCGGAAATTTACTATTCTTGCTTCACTCTGAAGACACTTGACGGTTTTCTCCAACATGCAAATTAATCCATGAGATGGTGGTGGTTATGACTGACGGGCCCTCCCCGTTGCTGTGACTTACCCGATATAGAACGAGACGCATCGTAGCGCTGTAACCGTACTTACAGCGCTACGATACATCTCGTAACTCGTTCTTTTTGCCAGACCAACGCCAGTGATGGCTTGGTCGTCCGTCCCCTCGCGTTGTTTCGTCATGTAGCTCGCTCTACTTGAGTATTACGTTCATTTGTCTCGACCTGCGCCCAGCGACAAGCCCTTGACACCCAGCGCCGCCTATCCCGGGGCATGAGTCATCGATCCTGTAATAAGGATTCGAACCGCCTCTTGTGCATCATGCAAGGATTTCAAAAACTATTGAGGCAGGTGAGGATACCAGTAAATTGAAAATATGTCGCGCTCAATTGTGCTGGTGACTCGGACCAGGCCACCGCCGCTTTCGCGTCCGATTCGTTTCCGCTTCTGACCGCACCTCACTACCCTCAAGCAAGAGATGTGCTTTCAGGAAGCACATCGCTTGTGTTAAGTGCATGTCAGACGCAGTGTGGAAACGATGCGACGCTCCTGTAGGTCTAACGGACTCGACAGCATGTTGCAACCTGCGCTGACGCTGTCAGCGCTCTGTCTGATAGGGCGCGTTACTCGTTCAACTTGTCATGATGACAACCGCATAGATGACAGATGTGTCGGTATCTCATACCCCATGCATCTGCTAACATGAATTTTGTGGTATGTGCTTGCTTCTGCCGATTGCATGCACACTTGCCGAAGCACAGCCTCCCTGACTTAGCGTTTCGTTGAAGACCTATATATTCCCAAGGGTCAGTAGCTCAGCAACGTTGACTCCTCGACCCTCACAGACTCAATCGCCGCCAATTTATTTCATGCCTTCTGCGCCGCCTGTAAGACTCCCATCGGCACAAATCACTGCGCACACGCCTACTGGGGAAGGAGCCTCTCGTGGATTGCCAACGCCTCCTGAAGATGTCGGATTCACGGACACCGCAGCCCTCATCGATTCTGCAGATGCAGATTTTCAGAATTATCGCGACAAAGGGGGTGTAAAGGTTCTCAACAAAGCCGGTGCATTCATACTCGACCATTGAATGGTGGAGTCATCTCTGACGACCTGCTGAGCACCTAGGCGATACCCTCAACGTGATTCAAACGCATGTCGCTCAAGTGCAAAGCTATGCATCCCCCCTCCAGACCGTCATGGACAGCGACCCTGGGAAGGCCATACGGCAAACCATCACTGCCATTGTCGATAATATTCCGCCGCTGCTGAAGGTACTCGACGACGTCGCCCAAGTGCATCCCTTCATCAAAGGTAGGGTCTTATCATACGTATTCAAGTTACTGTACAATTTTGCTGATCGATTCACGTGCTTTACAGTCGCCGTAGGCGCTTTCCGGGTCGCCGTCGAGCTTGATTTGAAGCGGAAAGACAACGACAAGAAAATATCGATCCTCTTCGCCGAGATGCGCGATATGATGGCAGTGCTCGTCCAGTACGTCGCGCTCATATTGTGACAAACGGTCAATGCTCTCATATCTCTTAGACTGCGTCAGATCAGTAGAGATCAGCGAGGTGGGGACGGCAACCACACAGTTCAAGACCGCATGGAAAACCTCGTCATCAAGACGCGGGACGATATTACGGACTGTGCCAGCGTGTGCAGCGCGTACTCCAAGAAGCACACGTTCTCAAAAGTGATCCAGAGCTCGTCATGGGAGGACAAGTTCAAAGGCTTCGTTCAAGTTTTCACGACGCGCCGCGGGGAGTTCGAGTTCGAGCTCTCGATGTACGTCGGGCGCGTTGTCAATACTGCGAACGATAGGCTCGTGACCATTGACGAGAAGTAAGTCCTGCACGTCCGGCGCACTATGATTCTGACTATGGCTTTCAGGCTAGATCGTCTTGCCCATTTCTTCGAAGCATGCGTCACGCCGGAGGAACGACGTCTTACAGAACTCGTCAAAGCAAACGGTGGTGTGCAAGCGGTCATCAGCGACAAAGCGACACTGCGGAAGCTGTATGAAGACAAAGGGTTGGCCCCGTTGCTTGTGCGAACAGCTGATCGTCGAACAAAAGGCCCTGCCCATCTGAAGGAGCTCAAAGGCCTCCAAGAGGATCTCAAGGTCGATACGGAGACCGCTATCCGTCGGAACTTCAAGCAGTTCGAGCGCATGTATGCCATCCAGAAGAGGGAGCTAGAGGAAGAGCTGCGCAGGTCGATGCACCGCGAAGGCGACCGCATTATTCAGTCAGTCACCTCAGGGCCGCACGACAAGATAGTTGATCCAGTGAGTGCCTAGTCAATAGCATTATAACGACGCTAACAACTTGGCTCAAGGATATTCATGAGATTTGGAAGGAGATGGTATGCTTACATTGACCCTTTTTTCCGTTCATTTTACAAACTGACTCACCCCACATGGTAGACATGGCGAGGAAATGTCAAGGGGCGCTACTTCGTGCTAGCTCTGCGTGACTACTTCCGGGAGCATTTCGATAAGATCAAACGTCGGAAGTCCAATGCCACACCGATGGTGAAGTCGACTCGTCATATCAGTGAGGAGGATGAATGGGCCTTGGAATACATCAACGTCACACGTCTTCAGCCCATCATTGAGGCCTTCGACGACGACGCATCGGGCTTCATCACGGTCGCAGAAGTGAACGCGTTTACCAAGGCCCGCCCTGACAACTGGAGGTTCGGAGCTTTCTTCGCACTTACCTCATATGATCCTCACTAACCCTTGAGCGTCAAGCCTCCTGCATTGGCTCGCGTACTTGGCAGTTGGTATGCTTCGGCTTTCAATGGATATGGTATAGTAGTGCTGACGCTCTTCACCGCCAGGGCACCAGATGGCGATGAGCGAGTACGCAGAGAAGATCGACATCATACTCGCAAAGATGTTCTCTCTCAAGGCCCTAGTTCTTCCAGCTAACCGGAACTCGATCGAGCAGTACTTGAATGCTGTCTGGACGCTTGTCGCCTCCCTCACTGAGGCTTTTCGACGGATCGCTAAGGATGAATCGCTCATGGGAAAATTCGAGAGTTACGTCAAATCAGAAGAGGCTCGGCTGCAACGGAACTTGGAGGATGCTCGATACGACTTCGATGCTCGAGACGCGGTTGATATTGTCAGAGGCCCTGGCACGATCGAGAAGGTGCGCAACAAGACGCACTGATATGACTCTCCTGGTTGACGAGTTTTACAGCACGTGTTGCCACTGCTCTACCTCCTACTTGCTCGACATTTCGAGATCATGCGGCTCGCTCTCACTCGTGTCCTGAACGTAGACGAGATGTATGACGCATACACCACGATAGCGTGGGTCATGAAATCGATCGATGACCGATGCAGGGACCTCAAAGGTTAGAATCGCGACCACGTACAAGGATTGGACGCTGCAACTGACGAGTAATTTGGATCCTAGATCTCTTCATACAGCTAAATCTTGATCCTGGTCAACAATTCAAGATCTTCGGATACGAGATTGTGAGTACTCCAAGCACAATATTTTGGGTCCTGAAAGTTATTGAGCGTTTAGCCAATGTTAGTTCAGGTTCCGGCATGACGAGAACGAGTTCACCTCTCTCAAGCGCCTGAAAGAGGCTAATTTCCTCGAAGTGGAGTACAACGACGGGGTGGAAGCGCAGGATGTCGATCCCACCACCATTCTCAACCATCCTATGCAGTCCGATCTGGAAGAGCTCTTCGCAAAACGAGTATTCGTTGAGACCGAAGCCGATGCACGGGCGGATCCGCATGTTCGGGCTATGTGAGACATATCTTTCATGTTTCGGATGGGAACTCATGCCGACTCATGATGTCTTATTCACAGCATTGGTCATTGGTCTGGCTTCTACTACGGCAACAATCTCTTCCCTATCGACGAGATGCTTTCCCTCGATATTCATGCCTCTTCCTCTGATGCGAAGCAATTCCAGGCAGCTGGCATTGCTACAAACGGTTCCAACTGGGTTCTATCTGGAGAGTACAAGGTCGACGAGAGTGGGAAGGTCACTTACGCACTCACTATCACATACAAGGCGCTCGTTACGGAAAACCTCCGCGGACAGCTCTCCTCGAACTGCACCATGCTATCGGGCACATTCGCTTGGGGCGATAACCCCCAGAGCTTCCCGAACAATTTCGTATTAAAGCGGCTCTCCGCAGAGGCGATGAAGTACTGGCCCTCTCCCGCGGAGTGGACCGCCAACAAGAACCGCGCGTTGTGGAAGTTCGCCTGCAACGCGGTCCGCGATGACGTTTCCCGGCGATTACACTCATGGACATATCTCCAGCAGCGCTGGAACACCGGGAAGGAATACGTCAGGCTACGGCACAAGATGGACATGAGCCCGCTCAGTGCCGAAGAAGAGAGGGCTCTCTCGGAGTGCTATCGAAGGAACACACCTGAGGAAGCACGTCTGTATCAGATATTCCTTGACCTCCGGAGGCGCAGCGTTCCCGACCATTTGTGAGTCTCTTGATTTAGATCTATTCTCATCGTCCCCGATTCCTATCTCAACCCGATTCCCGAAGTATAGTTGGGTGCGACGCTTGCGACAGCCAAATCCGAGGTGGACGTGTCATGTGCCTCTCGTGCGGCATCAAGTTCACCGTCGACCTATGCGACAAGCCAGAGTGTTGCGCGGCGGTGATTGGTACCGACGCACGGGACGACCTTGCCACTCCCCACCTGCCATCTCACGACATGTTCAAGGTTCGCACGGCGATACACCCAATCAGGGAGTTCGGACCGGCGCATGAGGCAGCTATGAAAGCATTGAAGGTAGCTCGCAAGATACTGGAGGACGCGATACAGCCTGAGGAGGAGTCCTCAGAGGCTAATGCGAAGACCACGACAGCAGTGACCGAACAACCACAGAAACGGCCGATTTGTGCCAAATGCGGAGGTGTAGTCTCTCAGCCATGCTGGTACTGCATCGAGTGTAGAGGTGAGTACTATGCGATGATGCATAGCTGCCATTTATCGCCCCGGTAACCAATCATGACGTTCACTGTACTTCACAGATCCCAACGCCGAGTCTTGCGCTGGCATCTTCATCTGCGACGCCTGCGACACGAAATACGGGGGCTTCGCGGCCAACGAGCACAAGGCCTGGCATGGGCTCGTCAAAGTGCAAGTGCAGAGCTCTGCAGACGTTGCAACGTCTGAGCGAGCATTCTTCGATGCTTGCATGAACGCGCTTGAGGGGAACTTGAAGGAGATGCAGCACAATCTTGACCAGAGTCTTGTCTCCGTTGACGAGAAGGTCGAGTTCGTAAAGGCGAAGCTGGGACTGAAGATGGACGAGCGGCTGTCGGCAATGGACAGTCGTCTTCAGCGCATCGAGGACCTGCTTCTGGCTTTGGCATTGGGAAGGAGCGTTGATGCTAGTAGCGCGTCTGTCAGTCCCGCAGCCACGGGATCGCAGCGAGCCATTGCATCGTTGACAATGGGCGGCTCGCTGGATTCAGAGAGCGAATTCTCCTCATGGGTACGGCAGCTCAGAAACTCTTCATGATGACGCTGGAGTAGTCGAGCCTCGATAGATTCAGAGTCTCTCAAGATACAGCAGTTGTCGTGGTGGTGGTTCTCCTCATCCCTCTCGCCCCTCTGCGCTTCCTCCTCAGCGCCTGCCGACTATCCTGTCCTCGGCCTTCCTCTCCCCTCCTACTCCTCGATGCCTCAGTCTCCTTACTCCAACGCTTGTACCAGCCATACACGTCTATCTAATTGCAATCGGAGGATTATCGTAAAGTACGGACATGATCAAAGGGTTGCTTGGGGTCGGATAAGGTCTAAACGAACGGTACTGATACACACTCTAGAGGCCAGAGTCCAGAGATATTGATGACAGGCACAAATGATAGCTTATGATACTACAGTCCTAGTCCTGATCAGCACCGATATGACCCCACTTCACCATCCTCGCCGCGCCATGGTTCCAATCCGTAACCCGCATCCGCGCCATATGCGAGAACGTCGAGCGGTCAGTGCCCACGAAGCCCATGCCCATGGACTGTATCACCGCGTCCAGCACGACGGGGTACCAGTTCCCATGCTCCCGCGCGGTCCCCAGGCTGTCATGGTCGACACGGATCCAACCGCGCTCGCGCACGCCGTCCCACCATAGCGGATCCTTCTCGTCGCTAGTCATGATGACCGTGGACGCGTAGATCCCGTGCCGCTCGCGCAGCTCCTCCTGGATCTGGCGCACGCGCCGGGCGAAGGCGGAGAGAGGCGGAAGACAGTCTGCCTTCGGGACGGTGCCGCACCAGCCCTCGAAGTCGCCGCGGCGCGCGTGGATCGTGATGTAAGACGGGATGCTCGCGTTGTCGTCCAGGCGCAGCGTCTTGCGGAGATAGCTCAGCGCGAGCTGCGTTGTCTCGCGCGTCCAGTGGGCATGCTTCATCACGTTGCGCCACATGGGCGAGTAATCCCGCTCGAAGGAGTCGAAGGGCTGCAGAGTGTCACATTGGCGCTCGCTCAGTACGAACGAACGCGCGACTCACCTCCACTGAGCAGAGATAGTATAGGAAGTCGTAGCAGACAAGCTGCTCGTCGGGCGGGATCATAACTTTCTTCCGCTCGGACGGGCGTGTAGGGTGCTCGTCCGGCCTGTCGAGGACTCGTTTCCGCTCCTCAGGGAAGGCGAGCTTCGCGAGCGACCAGAACGTCGAGTGCGAGTCGTGCTCGTAACCTGGAAGCAGCTTGATGGAAGGAGGTGCACGGGTGTACGAGATATCTGGCGCAGCGTACATCAGCGCTTAATGTATCGCTATGAGGTGGAGGACGCACCAAGGCCAAGCAGAGACGGGGTGATGCTCCCTCGCGGACCTCGCTCGCTTTCTGGGGCATGTATATCGTTCACCTCCATGATATTCCAGCACCCTATCTCGTCAAAGACGTTCTGGTTCCGTGCGAGCTCGAGGTTCTTGACCATGTGCCATTCGAGTATGGGGATGTTGAGCGCTACGACCATGCGAGGGACGTCGAAGGTCTGTGAGAACGGCATGGGGGTGCCAGCGATGAAGGACGTGAACGGAGGGAGGATGGGTACACGGCCCGTGATCATCGCGAGGTATATGAGGTGTCCGATGGTGATCTGGTCGTTCGCTATGCATACAGTCAGCCGCAGAAAATAGACGCACAGAAGAGGTGACTTACTCCAACCGGCGGATAAGAAGGATGTCATATATCCCGTATCATTTCGTAGGCTGTCTGCGCTCGGCGGGTTGAGAGGGTGAATGACAGACGATGCGAGCGACATACCTCTAAAGTGCACAGTAGCCGACCACCCCTCTAGGTGCGTATCTGGCTGCAGGTGTACGGGGAGCGTGTCTTCGGTGATCTCTGTCTCTTTCACCGGGGTGTGTACGATTGGCGAAGCAGTATGTGACGTTGGGCGCAAGAACGGACTGATGATGGGAGGCTGAGGGGGCATTCGTTCTGCGGGGGAGTACAGGCGCCGGTTGAACATGAAGGCAGGTATGCTTGAGAGGGTAATGAGGGAGAGAACGGCAGCGACGACGTATCGTCGTCGGAATGAGCGTGATATGCTCCAGCGTGTAGGCCACGAGAAGGACGATGAACTGGGGGGCATTGGAAGGCCGAACAACTCCTTGTTAGGGCTCCAACCCGACGAAAGGGACCTTGAGATTGAAGAGAGAAGAGGACCTGCGGACCGGGGTTCTTCGTAACTGCTCTCGGATCCCGAATCGTCCTCAGAATACCGCTGAAGTCGTTCCGGGTCTTGCATGGATGGTCAAGAAGTATAACGGACGAAGGAGAAGAGGGTAGCGAGTGTACGGAAGGAAGGAGTGGATGGTCGCGCGAGGCAAGGGAGCGAGAGCTGTTTTAGTTTGCATTGAAACAGGACCCTCGGGAAAGCCGTCGACATCTTAATATGAGGGAGCTCCCCTGTTTGGTGGCAGAGGCTGGAAGGCAATATCCGCACCCCCCGATCGCGATCGTGGCTCCGAGGGTTTTATCCTCAATTTGGGAAGCAAACCGACGACATCCGGACCTGTGCCTATGTTGTACCTTCATTTCGACTTGGATGAGCCATTCTCCGGAATACAATCTCGGCTTCGTAGATACGATGTGCTATGTGCCAGTAAGGCGTCGTCAGTAAAAGTCCAAAAGGCACACTCACCCCAGAGTGCTTGAACAGGCTCACCAAGTTCTGGGTTATTTTGGATTACGATCTCGGAGACCATGAGAAGTCGACTTCGGGAGAAGCTACGCGAGTCCAACATACATCATTCGTTGGAGACCAGAGGGAGACGAGGGTTCTCGCGTTCACGAATCTGCGCAGTCAGTATAGAAGCGCCGGATGACCTATGTGGCAGTTCATCGCGCCGAACACTTCGGTTTGCAAATACAATGCTTCTACCGTGCTCCTATGTGTTCGATTCTCAACGCTTCGCACCAAATCGCCGCGCTACATATGCGGGAGCTCAGAGTGTAACGAGCTAAGTGACGATTGTTCCAAGCCATGATTCACAAGTCGAGCTTCGATGAAGCTCCAACCAAAAGTGCCGGGGATTTCTTACTTGCGGGAGACGAGAGGAGTCGGGTGGGAGGAGGACGGGGATGAAGTCCCCGATGTGAGGCCAGAAAAGGCGTCGGGTGCCCAGGGTATCTCAGGCATAGGGATGCCATGTGCGGAACTCAAGGTCTGCATTCGATTGTTGTACGTATCACGCTAGGTTAGGAGACGCAGTCAGTCGGGACAGAAGCGAAGGCACAGCAGCATAACACAAGCAGAAGCAGACTCACAATGTTCACGATACGCCGTACTTCCTCCTCTGTGGAATCGGTTGGCGTATGTCGGGGGCTGTCGAGTCTTGACGTGAGTTGGATGGCCTGGTTCAGCGTCGTTATGGTCTTCGCGTAGGCCATCAGCGTGAGGTGAGGATCCCCGCCTTTTGATTCGAGCTGGTCCGCCTCGTGCGCAAGCTTCAGAGCCTTCGAGAGGGTCCTCTTCATAGACGGTCTAATGATAATACCATCAGGACTTGCCCTTGAGATCACCAAACGGTACATACCTTGATGACTTCTCCCTTGAACTACCAGGCGGTGCGTACCTTGGTAACAGACCGCCTTCATCGATCCGCCAGTGTTCCGATCCACCCGCCGCCAGAGGCAGTAGTAGCTCCTTCTTCAATGCCTCTATTTGGTTTGTCCGAAGTGACACTCGCTCAGAGAGGGTGTCTGCAAGTACATCCGACGTTGCATGAAGGGCATGTGCACCACTAGCAACCCGGTCGGGCTTCACGACCGGAAACTTGAGTTTCCCCACTGAAGACATCCTCATCTCAAAGACCGTGGAAACGATGGACCATAGAGGACCTCCTCGTGAAACTCTGATCGCAAAAGATTGCGCACTGCACATGAAGTCATCCGGAAGCATGCCGTCCTGCGCACGTAGATGCTGATCTATCAGTACTAGTAGCCACATGCCCACCAAGACGCCCTTACCTCGCAGAAGTGCAACAAATGCTCATCGGTTGCGAGAGCGAAGTCGGCGTCAGAGTTCTGCAATGTGTAGATGAGATCGCCAACACGGTTGACCACACGCATGCTGAAGCAGCTCCCGCACCTCGAGTATATGGTCCAAGATAGTATTGACTGGATCGAAAGGCTGCCATGTTTGCGCTTATGAGAACGTAAAACGTCGCAAAACGCACTAGGGACCCACCGTCCCCAGTCCATCGCTGTCCGTACAGACAGAAGCTGTGAGCGGGCTGGATCCCGTCTCGTCGTCGGGGCTAGATGGCAGTTCGTGCGGACCAGCCGCCGCGCGAATCACCTGTCGCCAGATGCGCCTCTTCATCTTGTAGAAATTCAAGAAGATGCACTGGTCGAACTTCTCATCACGCGCCCGTTCCAGTTCCGGGACGCGATCCGGGGGGCCAGAGCGATATATCACCAACGGATCTGAGGCGTGCGACCGTGCCAATTCGATCTCGCCGGACATCAGTGGTGTAGGCGATGCTGCGCCAGCTGAGAGGACAAGCTCGCTGTTACCCGCGCCCGCCTTGAAAGCCGCTTCGCCCCAGACCGTCGTCTTCGTGAACCCGGAGATGAACATGAGGTCCTTCTCCTCGATATCGATGCCGAGGCGTTCGGCAGCGAACTCGTACCAGCTGGGGAGATGCGTCTGCATGTACCGGGCGATGTGCCGACCGCAGTCGAGATACGTTTTGTGTCCGGGGTCCTTCAAGACGAGCAGCGCGCCTGTCTCTTCAGTGCATGTGAAGCGGATTCCCGCGGCGATCGTTGCGACAGTTCCCTGCCTAGACAAGGATGTGAGCGTTCTGCGCAGATCAGTAAGTCTGCCTTAGTGGCCCTGAGGCACGTACCCGGCAGAGACGCAGAGGTGGCGCTGGATCGGACATTACGGCTGCGCAGCTGGTATTGAGTGATCACGTTTGGCCGGTGGACAGGTACGGGATTCGGCGGACGAAACATCTCAAAGTCGTCCGGGACGCCTCGATGCAAGTTCCGCGGGTCGTCTGCAGGCGACATGGCGTTGAAGATGAAGCAGAAGTAGCCTTCGCGGAGGTAGCCGACGTCTCCTAGTTGCACCTCACCGAACCGACTGTCCGGCTCCGCGCCCCATAAGGGGTACCCGAAGCGTAGCGGGATGAGCTCCTTGGCGTAGATGTCCCATGCGGCGCTTGTGTTCGTCGCTGAGCCCTGCATACCTTGTGAGCAAGTGTGAATGAGAGAGGACGTACATATGTACCTGCGAGATAGGCCTTATGTGGGAACGCAGTATGCTGTGCCATCAAGAACTTCACAGCCTTCTTCCCCGCCTGTTTCTCGCGCACAGGACAGAACTCAAGTACTTCCGAGGCTGCGCTCGGCTTCATAGTGGTCGTAACATTAACACTTTGACGTCTTCTAGACGAGTACTGTAGGCTGTACTCCCTAGTAGATTCCATTATGATCAGGTGGTCAGACGCTGTCAGACGGTGCAGATATGAGATCACCAAACGCACTAGATCCAACATCCTCCCGGTCCGAGAAGCTGCACGTACACTGCAGCCACCGCAAAACCCAACGTCAGCGGGGCGACCTCCTCCTTACTCGCGGGAACTAGCAATGCCCTCATCGTCTCCTTCGGAATTCTGTTCCCCAACACGACGACCGTACCATCGCTCGGAGGTTCGGGGGCTCCTCCAGGATGCACAGTGTCCTTCAGTACCGCGTCCATGACGTGGGCAGTATGAACTGGGGAGACTGTCGATCGAGCGTAAATTCGCCTTGGCCCACCACCACTTCATACTGCGCTCGGGATACACTTGCTTACTGGCACCGTCGTCGTCGTCGTCTTGGGCGAAGCTCTCGTCAAGCTTCTCCATCTTCTCCGACCACTTGATGAGGATGCTGCGGTACTGTTCCAAATTTGAACGCATACAGCGGCACTGTGTACCCACATGACTGGCATCGTGACCCATGTCAGAATGAGAGGATCTTGTCGACAATGTGCAACGTTCCCGGCAGGCCCTTGGGCGAGAGGTTCACGTGTCCGGGCTCGCTCAACTGAACAGTAGCCATGAAAAACATCTCCTGTCTTTTAATCCAGGGATAAGTTCCTCTAGCACGGAGTCCCAGAATTCGCCCATCTTGGTCTATGGATTCATGTTAGATGGACGTCCATGGGTATGGTGAAATATCGTACCGGACGAGCACCCGAACACCCGCAGCGTGATGCGACGGCATGTTCAAGGAAGAAGGCTTTGGCTTCCAGACCCTCTTGCAACTATGTCTGGTGCCAGAGGTACCGCGAGGACGCCGCAGTCGTCGTTGTCGTCGACTCCGAGGGTCGAGCAAGTGCCAGGATTCCGTATATTCCAGTGAGTAGGCATGTGCTTACGTGATACTAAGGAAGTAAGAAACCACTTACTGATGTAGCCCGACTCTACAGCTCTCCAGTCCACACCCTGGAGTCTACCTCTTGTTGACCTGCCTCGCTCACGATCTACTCTCGACCACCCTGTGAACTTTGAACGTTGGCTCCGGAAACAAACTCTAATCAAGGCTATCAGTTCAAGTCGGCGATCGAGACGCTTTCGACATTCGTACGGTGCAACGATACAGGATGGTGGGTAGTACGAGCGGGAGCAGCAGACGAGCGAAGGGCAGCAATGCTGTAGTAAGTGGATTCGCTCGTTTGGAATGTTGACTTCTAGGTTAGTGCTGGTATGCGGCAAGGTCTGCTCATATGACCATCCAGCCGAGTCATCTGGTGCCGTTGCGTACGTTCATTGTCAATCTCGCATCTTCAGGTCCCACGATTCAGTGCTGCGACGATAAGTGCTTTTCGGCCGATACAAGCTCATACTTACGTCGCGGACTTGGTGGACGGCGTTGAACGTTGACGTTGGACCTTCAGCTGACTCTGAACTCAAACCACCGCTAAGCTTGACTTCAACGGTCGTCTGGTCATTCGCTCTCCCCCTCCTACAGCCACAGCCTACTTCTCGAGTAGCCATGGGCAAGTTCTACGAATCTATCCCTCCGGAGCTCGTTCCATGGATGCTCAAGCAGGAGATGTTTTGGGTCGCAACTGCGCCCCTGAGCCCCGAGGCTCATGTGAACGTCTCCCCGAAGGGTGTGCGGGACTCCTTCCACTACATCTCCCCTACCCGCGTGTGGTATCAAGACCTGTCCGGTAGCGGCGTCGAGACCATCTCGCACTTGCGCGAGAACGGACGCATCACGCTGATGTTCAGCGCGTTCGAAGGTCCGCCGCGGATCGTCCGGCTCTTCGGGACAGGTACGTTCGCAGCCTCCTCGCAGTATTCAAGCCGTCTAAACATATCTTTTGGGTCTGCTTAGGCACCGTGCATGAGTTCGGGACGCGGGAGTACGAGGAGCTCATCCCTCCCGAGGAGCGCCGTCCGGGCTCACGCGCAGCCATCGTCATTGACGTACACAAAGTCGGCTCAGTACGTCTATTCGTCCCCGGCTGCCTGTGTTGGAAGTCTGACATCTGTTCGCAGTCGTGCGGGTACGCGGTGCCGTACTACGAGTTCCGCGGACACCGCCAGGCGCTGCTCGACTTCTTCGTCTCGCGCGAGCGCGCAGACCAGAAGGACGAAGCTGCGCATGCGGACAAGGGGCTGAAGGCGTACTGGGACGAGAACAATGCACGCAGCATCGACGGCATACCGGGTCTCCAGGTTGCTGCCAAGGCCCCGGGTGTCCCGACGTGCACTGATATCATGAAACGTGCGGGCGCATCGGCGGACGGGAGCATTCCTGCGACTGCGACGGCCAATGGGTCAGCTGTGTCTGTGAAGACTGGACAGTCGGTGGGTCGCCGTCGGGTTGAGGAGTTGGCGGTTGCGTTTGCCCTGGGTGTCGCTGTCGCTGCGGTATATGTCCGCCTTGTAGGATCTGTGTAGGGTCTGTGTACTCCATAACTTAGCATGCTTCCGTAGATCCAAGTATGTTTTTCTGCGCGCGCGAGAGTAAAAATGGTGGTCAGAAGACAAGCTAAAGCAAGTCACTTGCTCGGCGCGAAGCACACGCTCAGGGCAAGCTCCGGATCTGGCCCCTTGCTTCCATACCACCATCACCCTAGGCCAGCCCTCCCCCCAGGTCAAATACATCACAACCACGTTGACGACGACGACTGTTACGACAGCAAAGACGACGAGAAAGTACGGAGTCGACCTCACTCACAGTTCTGGTCGATTTCCGTGAGTCTCGGGGTGGACTCGTCCGTCTCCGTCCCAACTTCAATCTCAACCTCCACATTCCCGGCAGGCTATACAGGCAGGAACAGCACTCTGTGTAGGGGAGGGTCTTCAATATCCTTGGAGCTTGTAGGACACTGAGAGCGATCCTGGCATCTGGTGCGTCGCGGTGGTCTTCGCACGATTATTCCCGGTCCACAGAGGGGCGACCCCCCATCCAGGACAACTAAAACCTATTCTCTACCAAGGCCCATCTTGACGATGTCTACTCGACAGTCTCGCTCTGCGAGCATACCCATACCCCCGACTTCGGTGGCACGCAGCCTCGAAAACGTGATACCAATGTCCTTCAGTCCTAACCTTGCTCCACGCCCCCGCCTTGCCAGTGCTGGTACGGCTGCGAGCCTCAGCTTGAATCGAGGTATTCCTCCACCAATCTCGCGGTCCGTGTCTGGCAGCTACGCTTCAGCGATTGGCGCAGTTCCCCGTGGTCGCACGGCAGGGCCAGCCCACACGAATGCTACACCCCACTTCGAGCCTCGCATCATCCGCGCAACGACTTCCCCGACCCCATCTCACGATGGGGTTTGCAATGCCCCACCATCGCCGTCAACGTCTCCCACTCGTCCGCGGCGCCTTAGCTCCGGCGTGCGCTCTCAATCGGTGTTGGGTAGTTTACCTCCTCATCGTGCCCCTGGCCCGGCCAATGCGAACCATTCAACGGCATATGGCTTTCCACGACCCGCATACTTGGAGTACTCCTCACTTCATGACATGCTTCACACTGAGGCCGGTCCGTCCACGCATGTCGCTGGCACGCGATCAGCATATACCGTTGCGGGACACGACGCCAGAGTAACTGCAAGTCCGGCACCTCCTATCATCCCCTACCCGTACTTCCGTCGTGAGCTCACGCCTGTCGTTGACAGCGATGAGGAGAGTATTGCGACGCCGCCACCGCCTGCGGTTGGTGCCGTGACCGTGCTGAGCACCAACACCGTACTCATGTTACCGACGCGGTGGAGCGAGCAGGATCGTCTACCTTCCCTCAGCGTCTCCCAAGATGGCAAGGAACTGACGTTCACTGGACCACCCTGTGTTGGCGACCGTGAGTCGAGCGCAGCACGAACAAATCACGCCATCCCGCCCGCCTGCGGAATCTATTACTACGAAGTCGAGATTCTGCATAAATGTCCCAAGGGGTACGTCGTGGTCCAATGTCTGCATCTCCTTTGCTAACACTGTTACAGGCCCATCAGCGTCGGGTACGTTGCCGAGGCCTGGGTCGGTCTTGATGTTGACCGTTAGACAGATTCTCTGGCCCCGAAGTTCGATTGTCTCGTTTGCCAGGTTGGGAGAAGAACAGCTGGGGATACCACGCCGATGACGGTTGGGCATTCCCAGGCCATAAGGATGGAAGCCCCTACGGCCCGACATTCGACAGTGAGTGCTTCTTTACCTTTTCCTGGCCCAGGACGATCGTAATCAGTCTTTGTAGCTGGAGATGTCATTGGCTGCGGGATTGACTTTAGTCAGAACCGCGTCTTTTACACCAAAAACGGTGGCTTCCTCGGTAGGTTATCGTAACCATAGTCTCCATTGCGTCGTTCCCTCTGATCGGTCCGGTAGGTATGGTCTTCGAAAACGTGGGCAAGGGCATCGACGTATACCCGTCTGTCGGCATGAGGCAGACGAACGAGTCTATCCGTGCTAACTTCGGCAGCTCTCCATTCAAGTTTGCCATCGAGGAGCACATACGGACTCAGCGGGACGTTGTCTGGAACAACATCATTGAGACGCCCATTGACTGGAGTCTCCTGGGAGTTGGTCCGAGGAAAACAGAGGAGGAACGCAAGATGACCACCGACGACAACTCAGCGTCCAGGAGTTTGCCGGAGGATGAAGAGTTTCGTGCGCCCCTGCGCAAGCTGGTTTTGGCTTATCTAGCGCACCATGGCTATGCGCGCACTGCTCGTGCCTTCCAGCGACAAGCACTTGGAGAATCCCGGAACGCCATGGACCCCACGGATATTGAACTGAAGAGGGAACCAGTTGACGAAGATATCAAGATGGCCGTCGATGATGCTCCGGCCGTGGCGAGCGCTCCTGGGATGTCTAGCTCAGAGTCTGACGGCGACTTCGGTTTCGATCACGAACTCAACACGCGGCTGTCTATCACCAACGCTATTGCACGAGGCGACATTGACAACGCACTGTCTCTCATTCGCGCACATCACTCGACTGTGCTCGAGCGCGAGCAAGGCCTCATACTTTTCCGCTTACGCTGCCGCAAGTTTGTTGAGCTCGTGCTCGAAGCAGGGGAAGCGCTGCGACGCGTGAAGGAAGCAGAGCGTTCTGCCACACCGAAGCCATCTCCGACCGCGCTTGATGGGGAGGGCATTGTGGGGACGATGGATGGAGTGGGCGCGATGGACGTGGACGACCCATCGCCGGAGGCCCATCCTTTTCCGTCCGCGTCCGTCCCCGTTGTGTCTCCATCAGCGTCGACCCAACCCGCTTCCGCGCTCCACTCCGCTCCCTCTGCTCCCTCTCCGGCTCCGACCCCTGTCCAGAGCACCCATGCGGCGCTGTCGGCTGCTGCGCGGACGTCGCTGCACACCGCGCTCAGCTATGGCCAGACACTCGAGGCGGACTACAAGAACGACACCCGGCCTAGCGTCCGCGCGCATCTCCGGCGCACATTCGGCGTCGTTGCCTATGATGACCCCATTGCCGCTGGAGGGGAAGTTGCGGAGATCGCGGGCCAGTCTGCGCGGAACGCGCTCGCTGCGGAGGTCAATCAGGCGATCCTCGGTACGTCCGCACTGCTGTCTTCATATTGTTTGGAATGTCTGCTTACATGGGAACTCTTTTCTCTTTCACAGAGTCCCAAGGACGGCCTGCCCATCCTGCGCTCGAGACGCTGTTCCGCCAGGCTGGCGCCTGCGTCACCCAGCTCGGCTTGCTCGGTGTCGGTGCTGCTGCTTTCGCGGATGTGCGCAAGGAATTCATTGTTGAAGGGTGACATATTGGCTCGAGGGGAGGTGGAGGTGAAGTGTATACGTTTGTATATTAATGCTGCTTGATGCTTCGTTCACGGTTTACCGGACTTTCTGATCCTTAGCGTTGCTGTGTATATCTGTACTTGTTGCTCAGTGCTGCCATGTGCGATAGCTGTACGATCTCTGTAGTCATGAAATGCTAGCTCCCGACTCACTTAGCCCAGCCTGTGCGCTGTGTGCTGTACATGTCATTGTGCGGATCTTCTGTAAGTCCTGTTCAGTGTCCTATCCTACTTGTCTTAGATGCCCCCTGGTGCGCCCTCGCTCCTGCATCGCCTCTCCATCGAGAATCACCGCCATGCAATGACGATCCGGCTATCGGTACGCTGTTGCCATTCTTTGCAAACAAGATTCATCGCTGACGGGCGTCCTGTGCCTTATTTCAGGCAACTTTGATCGCAGCCGCACTTTCGGCGGCGCCTTCACACGTCGCGGAGACTGATTGCTATTTGTTGCAGACCGCATGCGATGCGTCGGAGCAAAACTTAAGCCGCTTCGCCAGGCCTGCGTATGAAGCCCGCTTCTCTCTGCGGCCATGTCATTGAGCAACCTTGCAAGACGACTGGGGAAAAAGTATCGAACGAAGGTGAACGGCGTCGATGATGGCGACCCGTCAACCAGCTCCAATCGGAGTACGCCCAGTCGTGGCGGGTCGGAACCTCGGTCAATCCTGAAGAGTGGACCTGCTGCAGTGCAGATACCTATCCCGATGCCAAACAACCCTCCCCGACGACTAACGATGTCGGTTCCCGAACCTGTAGGACTCGCAACACCCACTCCCGTTACCCCCGTTAGCCCATCTAGTCCGCGTCCTCATCCGATGGATGGCGCACTAGCTCAGTTGACGGCAATGCCAGCACAGCTTAATGCTGGACCTGCCATGCGAAGCGTCGATCGTGTTCTTGATTCTTTAGGTGAGTAGAGTCCTCGTCAGAGTAGTGTCTCAGCACTTATAGAACACAACAGGGAACAAAGCTCAGAACTACGCGCCTCACGCGAACGTGACCATGTCATTTCTCAATAACGCATCTCAGGCGATGACGACGCTTGATCAACTGGATATCGCCAAGAACATCGAACGCGGCATCGAACGCTTCGTGGACAACGTTCCTTGGCTCATGAAGAGCCTTGACGAGCTCGCGAGGATCCATCCTGCTGTGACCGGTTCGCATCGCTTTCGTGTTGGAAGGGGTGTGATGACAAGCTGACACCTGCTCGAAGTGGCCGTCCTTGCGTTCAAGGCAGTGTATACCCTAGAAATCACACGCCAGGAGAATGATCGCCGCGTCGTGACTCTCTACGTCGAGATGAAAGACATGATGATGGTCATGGTCCAGTAGGTTCATCGTCACTATTGAGCTATACTTGGTCATTCACTCTCCACTTCTCAGGCTGAAAGGCATCGACAACCATAGACATGTCGGGCTAGACGGCGAGGTACTCAAGGACCGCCTAGAAGATCTCGCTGAGCAGACTGCGAAGGACATCAAGGAATGCGCTAACTTCTGCGATACCTTCTTGAAGAAGAAGCTAGTCGTCAAGGTTCTCAAGGGACCCATATGGGCGGAAAAGCTGGCGAGCTTGGTTCAGGTGTTCACTGACCGCAAAGCCGACTTCCAGTTCGCGCTTGCCATGCACACGGCGAACACCATCGCCGAAGTCAAGCGGCAGACGACCGACATTCAGGCCAAGTAGGTTCACGCGATGTCCTCCTTAAATTGACTCAACTGACACTTCCCAGGCTAGACGTAGTCATTGCATTGTTCAGTCGTCTTGTCAATCCGGAGGAGCAGAAGATCGCCGCAGAGGTCGACAAGAAGGGAGGAGCGAGCAAGATCCGTCCAATGGACGACACCACGCTCAAGTCGCTCATTGATCTAGAGGTATCTGTCCGTGGGGGACCGGAAGATAATTCGGACAAGGACGCGAAGCAGGCGCAGGAGAAGCAGCCTGGATCGATTCAGCGGGCAAAGGCGGGCATGACGACGAAGAAGACGTATTCTCTCGACGAGCTGAAGTCGGAGCTACGCGAGGACGTCGACGATGCGCTGGAGAGGAACTTCCAGACTTTCATTGGCAAGTTCGAACTGCAAGTCAGTATGCTACAGATCGCTCTCGAGAGGTACATCCGTACCGAGAACGATCGGGTGATTGGTGCTGTAACGGATGTCGTGAGGCAAGGTCCGCATATGAAGATCAAAGACCCTGTACGTCTGCCTATTTCAGTGAAATTTCGTGCTCGTCTTACCTCTCCTGTAGGAACTGCGTCAGATATGGCAGGATATGGTAATGGTTCGCCCTCCGCTGTAGCAATGTCGTGCTCGCTGACGTGTCTCAGGGTTGGCGAGGCAATGTGAAGGCGCGCCTGTTCGTGATGACCTTGCAAGACCACTACCGCGATCTGTTTGAGCACGCAGTCGCCAGTCAGGAAGACCCTGTCACCAGCGACGAATGGGCTTTGGAATTCTTGAATATGGCTTGGCTGGAGCCGATCATGGAAGCCTTTGATGACGACGCATCCGGATACGTGACCATAGCAGAAGTCAACAAGTTGATGGACATGCGGCCTCCGGACCTTAACTGGAGGTGAGTATATGTATTCGCCACATTATCGTATGTTGTGTAGGATGGTCACTGAATCGAGCTTGTCAGTATACCGCATTGGCTGGCGTACTGGGCGATCGGTACTTGAGCCTGTTCCTTCCTCTGTGTCAGTCGGCTCATTGACATGAATTCGGCAGGTTGGAAGATCGGAGCATCGATGTACGCGAACAGGATCATGATTCTTCTGTCCTCCATGAGGGATACCATACCCAAGGTCTTGCCCCGGAATCGAGCTGCAGTAGATGACTACTTCGTCGTTTGGTGGTGGGTAGCGATGATGGTAACTGGACTGCAAAATACCTCTGACGCAGAGCGCGACACACCGATCTACCGCTTCCTGGAGTATATCAACTGGGAGGAAGATCGCTTGCGAGGAAACCTCGAGAAGGTCAAGTACAATATCGACGCTTCAGACACATTGAATCTGGTGATGGGTGCGGGCGGATTAGAAAAGGTATGTGCGTCTATTGGTTTATATGTTCGATATTTACTAATTGGGCTCTCCCCCCTGACAGAACGCCCTTCCTCTCATCTGTCTGCTTCTTGAGAACGACTGGAGGAAGATAGAGGCCGCTCAGTCTGTGGTTCTATCGCGGAATGAATTCACGAAGTCCCAGGGCAACATAGGGCAAATCATGAACGCTATTCAGCGGCGGGTGAAGGAGCTCAACGGTAAGTCGGCGGCGACGTATCACTGCTATATGAAATTGTTGAGCAGACGGCTAGGCCTCTATCTTCAGCAAAAGCTTGAGCCTAAAGAGCAGTTTCTGAAGCATGCATACGGTCTAGTACGTTATCGTAGCTCGACAACTTCTGCAGTTCTAATGGAATTTGGTAGTTCTATCACTATAGGCCCGACACCGATTTCTGGGACCTCGCCAATGGCCATCACCCGTTGTTCACATTTCCAGCGATCCCACCTCCCCCGCGGGACGGTCCGCCTGATCTCGAAGGCATGGAATTGGAGGAGAATCCACCCGTCGATACCACGCTCTATGACACCGTCGACGAAGTAACTGAGGACGATCTGACTGCGCCGGATCTGCTGAAACCTGTGTAAGCGAAACCTTGTATTGGAACCCCTGGATCAGTTACTAATCGAGACCATAGACTGGGACAATGGTATGGATTCGCCTACAATGAGCAACTATATCCCACCCGGACCATGCTCTCGCCCCATTTCCACTATACAGCAGAGAGAAACGCGGCCACTGCTGAAGACTTCCATGGCTCTGGTATCGAGTTTGACGGAGATCCATACGGCATCTCTGGAACGGTAGTCCACTCGCCCGACGGCACGGTGTTTGTCTCGTGGACGCTGAGCTATTCCGGTGACTTCAAGATATATTACAGCGGTCGGCTCGTCGATGAACTCACAATCATGGGCACGCGGTCCTACGATCGCAACCATGCTGTTGTGGACTGGGCCTTCGTTCTCAAGAAGCTACCAGCCGAAGACCTGCCATTCTACCCCAGTCCTACGGAGTTGTCGGAGAACAAGTACCGGGCGCTGTGGAAGTACGCGATCAATGTCACTCTGAACAACATTCGGCGCCGGTGGTGTACATGGTCGTACTTTGCACAACGTCGCGATGCACGCAAGACGTATGTTGAGCTGACCTGGGATCTGGTCGACCATCACTCCATTGAACACGATGCTCGAATGAGCGCAATCGGAAGAATCTGCACCCCGAAAGACATTCGATTCTACGACAGCATCACCGTCAACCTCATTCACACTATTCCCTACCACTAGTATGTCCTCTTCGCAATGGACGATATTTGGAAGCTCACGCGTCGGGTTTGTAGCGATACAGGCCCGTGTTGCAACTACTTCGAACGCATCCACCACATGAGGGGGGCTCGCTATATTTGCATCGACTGTGCCCAGGAGCCGTTCTTCCAGCAGGTCACGTTCTGCGACAAGGAGGAATGCTATAAGCAATCCATACAGAAGCTCGCGATTCCCGGGTTGACGAGGGCCCACCACCCCATGCACTCCTTTATCAAGATCCGGACCATTCTACACCGTCTCGCGTGGCCTAGCCTTCGTGACAAGGCATTGGACTACAGGAACTCGCATTGCCCTCCTCTAATGGTGCGTTTGTCATCAGCCACTCTACCGCATACACCCCTCCCTTCTACGGGCTCACCAGTCTTTTGTTCATCCCCGTCCTTCCAGTCTATCAGTCCACCAGTTGTTCCGTCGTCTCCCTCCTTCCGGTCCATGGACCCACCGAAATCTCTACCGTTCGGCGGTGACGGCTCCTACAAAAATGTTATTCCTAAGCAGGACGATGATTTTGGGGTTGGTTCCGATCTGGCCCAAGTTCCAATAGATGCTATCAGTCCGGAGTCTCCTGTGCCCCCGGATGGGCCGGAGACGGAAGGAGATGAGCGAGATAGTCTGCCCGGGATCCCGAACGCCGTAACAACACACAATCCAGATACTCAACAAGATGTATCCAAGGACCCGGAGGACGCAGAAGAGTCCTCGTTGCAACCGGTGCTGGGATCGGACCGCGCGAAGGACGAGCCTGAGCCTCGTTCCCAGCCTCTGAATCAGGGACCAGAGGAGAACGTGGAGATTGTACTGGGGAACGACGAACAGGCTAACGGACCGGCTCCCTTTGAATCACAACCTGCAGAGTCCCCCGGACCGTATGAGAAGTTGGATATGCCTCCTCTTCCCCCATCTGACACCGAACATGCATCCTCGACACGAAGCTCATCACCGCGAGAGGGAGGCTTCTCCAAATTCTGTAATGTTTGTCAACGGTGGATAGAGACGGACCGTTGGTGGTGGTGTTTGGACTGTTATGGTAAGTATCGGTCACAATTGTTGATGTCCCCTACCGCATCAAGCTGACATCCACCCAAGCTCCCATATGCGAAGACTGCGAAGGAAAGTTGTTGATTCGCTGTTGGTCGTGCAAGAGGCAGTTTCCGCAACCGACATGGTACTACGGCTTCTCGCCAGGCATGTGATCCCTCTCTACATCTGTAGCAGGTTGGACGGAGTGGCTGACGCCTGCTCCAGAAACCGACTTCATCTGCGATATGTGCTACGCGCGCGGCGTCAAGGGGCCTGACCCTGACTCTATCGACTCCGTATGGTTCAAACGTCACGACTATACGCATCCACTCCTGCTCATTCAACCGTGGTTGTCCGATCCTCCCGACTCTCCGGTCTTGTTGTCGGAAGAAGCACGGACAGAAAGACGCCTCGCCAGCTTGGAGGAACGGATCTCAACCTTGGACGGAAAGTTCGAGCAGCTTCAAGCACAACTTGATCGCATGGAGTCAAACATGGCAAAGGCACAAGAGGAGATGCAGGCGGCTTTGCTCGCGAAGTTCACGGAAACTTTGGAAAGAATGCTGGGTGCGAGGACTAACGGGCATGCGTAGCACGTCTATGTAATTTGGACCGACGCCTATACCGCACTGTATAGTATACCGTTCGACACTCTGAAGTCCTACATGGCTCGACAATAAGAATGATGCCATCTGGCGTTCAGTATAGTTTCCGAGTTTGGACATGACAATTGCGGGCGTTGAGTGAGCGCGCGCAAGGCACTTCGCTCGAGCCATGGACTTCGCGCTGATGCAGCTCTCTCCCACATTCCTGCTGGACGACAGTCATGGCGAGCATGGAGGTCGACGAGTCCAACATCTCCTACCTGCCTATCCTACCTCTACCGACTGTCCATGTGCCGGCATCCTACGATGAACATCGAGAACGACACACACCACTCTGCATCGACAATGGCTCGACACATCTTCGCTTTGGGTTCTGTACTTCCAAGTCACCCCGGACAGGCATCAACATGGTAGCGAAGTACAAGGAACGGCGGACAAACAAGCCACTGTTGCTGTTCGGGGAAGGGATAGACGTCGAGGGAGGCGCGAGGTCGCAGGCGAAGACGCCATGGGAGGGAGACGTGCTGCTCAATTTCGACGCGTTGGTACGTTCTGGCTGATTTCCTCCCTTGCGTTGGTTCTGGATACATGTATTTCGCAGGAAAATGCGCTGGACTACGCGTTCATACACCTCGGGATTGACACCCCAACCGTGGACCACCCTATACTCATGACCGAACGATTGGCTTCTCCGCTGCACTCAAGAGCATGTCAGTATACTCTTCTATCTCCCTAGTAGCCTTCCATGCGGATCGAGAGCCCGTAGAACTGCCGGTATAGCGCGGCCTATGTGCACGACACGCCGGTCGCGATACTGCAGGCTCTGAGCGACGCAGCCTCCCTCTGTGTTGACTGTGAGGTGCTACATCCAAATGAGAACTACTGTTCGTGTTGTCCTGCTGCAAGCTCAGCTAACATCCTTCCCAGTGACCTCTGAGCTCATGTTCGAGCAATACTCCGTCCCATCTCTGGCATTCTGCGTCGACTCCGTCATGTCCTTTTATCACAACAACCTCCCGTCTCCTCCGGTACCCTTCAACGGCGACGGTCTCGTCGTTTCATTCAACACTGCGTCAACTTCGGTTATTCCAATATTGGATGGAAAGGGCCTTATGAGCCACGCGAAACGGTACGTTCTGTTGCTTATGCTTGACACAGCGTGCTCTGTTTTGCTACCTCACACGGTATCCTCAGGATCAATTGGGGTGCAATGCAAGCCACAGAATACCTCTTGAAGCTCATACAGCTCAAGTACCCGACCTTCCCTAGCAGAGTAACGCCCACGACGTGCAACGTAAGTCATCCTTCTCTCGCTCTCGCTGATGGCGGCCATGGTAAACTGACCGTCTCGCAGTGGATGTTGCAGAACTTCTGCGAGTTCTCGCCGGACTATACGGCCTTGCTTCGCAAGCTGAAGGACCCGCTCAACCTTCGCGCGTCCGAGCGCATCATTCAGTTCCCGTACACCCTGCCGGTGACGGAAGAGAAGACGGAGGAGGAGCTGGCGCGGATCGCGGAGCGGAAGAAAGAGCAGGGTCGGAAGCTGCAGGAGCTCGCCGCCAAGTCGCGCATGGAGAAGGTGTGTCTACTTCGTTCCCCATGCACAACTTATACCAACGTGGTCCGGGTGTAGCTTGTGCAGAAGGAGAACGACCTGGCGCATATGTTGACCCTGCGTGAGCGGCGGGAAGAGGAAAGCAAGAGGGAGTGGGCAGACACCCTCAAAGAGGAGGGGTTCTCGAATGATGCTGCGCTGGATAGCGCGATCAAGAAACTGGAGAACGACCTGAAGAAGGCGAGGAAGAAGGAAGCGAACGAGGAGGATGCTGAGGTACGCCTGCTATGCACCGCGATCGGCGCTGTTGTGCTGACACCACTCTAGGATGGACCCCCGTCGTTCCCTCTGGTCGACGTTCCCGACGAGGAGGTGAGTGTCCCCGATCCCTATCTCTCGAAGACGTCCGACCTAAACGCGGACCAGCTCGACGAAGACGGCCTCAAGGAGAAGAAGAAGCAGAAACTTATGAAGGCCGGGTACGAGGCGCGCGAGCGGGCGAAGCGCGAGAAGGAGCGTGAACGCGAAGAGCGCGCGGCGGAGGAGAGGCGGGAGGAGGAGGAGCGTGACCGCGACCTCGTCGGGTGGGCGTCGAAGCTGCGCAAGGAGCAAGAGGCGATTATGAACCGCATCAAGGAGCGCAATCGCAGGAAGGCGGCGCTGACGGACAGAAAGAGCGCGGCGTCTCAGGCGAGGATGAAAAGCATTGCGAACCTTGCGGCGGATGATCGGGTGCCGAAAAAGCGGCGTAAGGCTGGTGGAGGTACGTTGCATGCACTATGCGGAGAGACGACTACTGACTAGCATCGGGCACAGAGGATATGTTCGGTGCGGACGATGCGGATTGGGCGATCTATCGCAAGATTGTAAGTGCACGTTCACCGGTGGTTCTCCACAAGCTGCTGAATGTTTTTCAGAACACCGCAGCGGCGTCGTCGGACGAGGAAGAGGATCTCGCGAATCTACAGACCGTAGAGCAGAAGCTGCTTGCCTACGACCCGTCTTTCACGCAGGAGGACACACACGCCTCGCTCACGTCGCAACGCTCCGCACTCATGTCCGCTTTCCGTCCACAGTACGAAGAAGGCGATGTCCAAGGTCAGTACCTCTTCCAACCTCCCCCGTTCGGGCACCCCGTTCACAGCGACTGTCACCAAGGCAAGGCACGCATCCATCTTAACATCGAGCGCTGGCGCGTCTGCGAGGCATGGTTCTCACCCAGCATGGCTGGGGTCGACTCTGCAGGGCTCGGGGAGGTGCTGCAGAGCGTCTTGTCGCGGTTCCCGGACGCAGACAAGGGTCGGCTCGTCAACAATGTCTTCCTCACTGGAGGTCCATCTCAGTTCCCCGGACTCGCTGACCGCCTGCACGCGACGCTACGTCCGATCCTGCCGCCGGAGATGCCGTTGGAGATCGTGAAGGCGGCAGACCCGATGCTCGATGCATGGAGGGGCATGGCGGACTTTGCGAAGACGGAGGAGTTCAAGCAGGTGGGCGTGACGAGAGCTGAGTATGAGGAGTGGGGTGGAGAGCGGATTAAGCGGTGGTGGGGAGGGAACTGGAACTCGTCTGTGCCCATCTAGTTATTTCCTCTTGTTGTACTTTTCTCTGTTGTTAGATTTATTTCTTGGACCTCGTTCTCATTCGTGTTGTCTCCATTCCCAAGAAGAGGTGAACGTACGAGTCAATGTTATGTTCCTGGAGACTTTCCCGAAACAGGAATAGCAGGTCGTGCACGTGGCGAGACGCCCAGGCTGTATGTGATGCGTCCGAGGCGGTTGCCGTTACATAGCGCAGCTCCTCCCGCCACCTCCTCCCGCTCCCCCTCCACCGTTTCCCCGCATTTACTGGTCTCGCTTGAGTCGGCAGAGCCGCGAGAACTTGTTCCTTCGGACGTTGTAGATCATGCCGCCTCCTCACTATGACTTTCTGATCAAGGTGCGTTCCGAACGAGCGGATACTCCACTTAGGGCAGTCCTGACGGCGCGGTGCAGCTCCTCCTCATCGGCGACTCAGGTACACAAACAGACTTGCTAGGTTGTCCCCACGAGGGATGAGCAGATACTGATGTGTTCGTGGAATGCACCAGGTGTCGGGAAGTCTTGTCTGCTGCTGCGTTTCTGCGACGACGCATGGACGCCCTCCTTCATCACGACGATTGGCATAGACTTCAAGATCCGGACAATTGAGCTCGACGGGAAGCGCATCAAGCTCCAGATTGTGCGTGGTCTCTTAGCCAACTTATTCGCTTATCGTCGACGGCGCTCTGACTTACCCTCCCCCCTCCACTCCCCTCCACTCCTCTGGGTGACAGTGGGATACTGCAGGCCAGGAGCGGTTCAGAACGATCACGACAGCGTATTACCGGGGAGCGATGGGTATCCTCCTCGTGTATGATGTGACGGACGAGCGGTCATTCAACAGTGCGTCTTTTCCTTGTCTCTCCATGCTCAAACGCTCAACCTCGCCCACTCCCTTGTCCACACTCGTACTACTACGATCCCTTCCCGACTTTCCGTACCGCACTCCACAGACATCCGTACATGGCACGCAAACATCGAGCAGCATGCGTCCGAGGGCGTGAACAAGATCCTCATCGGTAACAAGTCCGACTGGACGGAGAAGCGTGCTGTTACGGAAGAGCAGGGCCGCGAGCTCGCGAACGAGCTTGGTATCAAGTTCATGGAGACGTCTGCGAAGATCAACGAGGGTGTCGAGGAGGCGTTCTTCACACTCGCACGGTGCGTCATCTCCCTCATCCTATCACTTCTCCACTCTGGCAAGGCGTACCAGCGGCTGGAGAGAATTGTTTTTGGTATGCGCAGGATGCTCCTGATGTGCCCCACACCGCGTCGAAAGAGCTGCTCTCGTGTTGGCTGGTCTGCTCCGACACATGCTGTCGTCGTTGCTTCCGTCCGATGTTCTGCCGGCCTGGTCTCGAGCTTGGTCCGGTCTTCCGATGCACGAACTGATTACTGATATCGTTTTTATTGACAGAGACATCAAGACGCGCCTCATTGACTCGCAAGCCGACTCGGCTGGGGCTGCCCCGGGCACACAGGGCACTGAGGGCGCCGTCAAGGTGAATCAGCCCGCGAACCAGGCAGCAGGCGGCTGCTGTTCATAGAGCTCCCTCCACACTTCGCTTTCTTCGATGCCTCCGCGACGAGTTCAGGGTCAGGAAACCACTGTCTGTTGTGCACTAGTGTACATACGGCTCTTTCTGTCAGGAGTAATGTCTCTCCGCCTTTCCACCCCCTACCTCCGCGTCCCCTTCCCGCCCACTTTTCCGGCGCTGAGGGGAGTGCGGTGTTTCCCTAGCAATCTAGTTATTTATGCAGGACGGTTTTTCAATCTCACCACGGTCTTCGTGCAGTATCTGTGCACTGAGCTACGAGCGTAGGCTTCCAGGGTTTGCGCGCCAAGCCGCTTATTTTACCTTGTAAGTCGGACTTATCCGGTAACCTTGTAATCCCACGTGGAGGTGCAATGCACCGGGTCCGGACTTGACGCAAATGAGCTCATCGCCACCGACCACGCTCTTACCACCGCCCACGACGATGAGCTCGTCCTCGACGCCCTTCGCGTCGTCCACCGACCACAGCTTCTTCTCTAACCCCCTCTCGTCGACCTCGAGCTCCTCCACCGTCGTCACCACGCGTTTGATACCCGTTACACGCCCCCCTGACCCTCGCGCAGGCGCTCCGACGATCAAGGTCACCGCGCATGGCCCTCCCGCCCCGACGACGTCGCGCGACGCCGACGCGTCAACCAAACGCAAGTGCGACGAGCCTTTGGCGCGTAATGCGGTGAAGAAGAGACGCGTCTCGCCGCTGCAGGACGCTGGGAACGTCCCGCAGAGCCAGAGCCGCGCCTCAAGCCTCAGTGCGGCACCTTCTCCTGGCCCCTCCGGATCAAGCCGTCAGTCATCTCTTGCACCGACATACCTCTCTGCGGACCGTCCGTCGTCACCGAGTACGCGCGCCACATCTGTGGCGAGCGTCGGGCCACCCACCAGTGGCCCGCCGAAGGAGTGCTGGATAGAGGAGGATGGGAAGCCGGGGCCTGGGTTCCTCAGCTCTGAAGTAGTGGTGCAGAGGTTGATGAAAGGATACAAAGCTTGTAAGTGTTATGGTTTTGTGGTTCAAACCGTTCTTTCTCCCCGTCGCGTCCGAAGCCCTCGTGGGAGCGTGCCACACGATGAGTGCACGCATATAGCCACCTTCAGTGGCATGCGAGTGCCATACACACGCGGACACGTCCTCCCCAGAACGGATGCCACTTTTTCAGACGGCTGGCATGGAGCCCTTCTTGTATGCGAGTTTGTTGCGTCGGTAGTTTCGCGCTCTCGTGTGGATAATCTTCTTCTGCTGCGGTAGTACATGCGCGAGAACAGCTATGGCGTCGTGACATCAGTTTTTGTGCTCATTCGTATTTTCCTAGACTTCAAGAACCCTCATGATCCCGACGACATGTCTTGGGAGCCACATCCAACCAAGTATCCGGTGGCCGAGCTTGAGTACCCGAACAACGGTGCAAGCGAGAGGTTTATTCTCCTTGTACCGAAGGATCCACAACACTACGACCCAATAATGTGTCTGGAAAGCAGTCTCCATGCAATGGTCAAACGTGAGGGGAAATATTCAAATATTGTGTGCAAATGAAGTGCTTATATGCGTCTCATCATCTCAGATTACCTCACTCCCGCCCAGCAAGCGCTGTTTGGTACCATTCCAAGCAAAGACTTAGTAGACGACGTCGACGTCGACTCGTCAGATGGCAAGTTTGATTTGCCATCTTCTGACGCACCCTCACCACCGTCTTCGGAGGTGTCGACTCCCTCATCTGAATCCTCCTGCTCCTCGCTCTCATCTCAATCCTCGCTTTCTACACTGTTTTCTGCTTGCTCCATCTCCTCAGCTTCTTCACTACGTTCTATCACTGCTCTATCGACTTACGCGAAGTCTCCGGACTGTCGTGCGCCTCCCAGCGTTGACTACTTGCGGCTATTGCGTCGTGCAATCAAGAAGCACGATGGACCCCTCTTTCTGCAAGTCATGGACGCCATCAATGCGCTCATCTGCCTCCTCAAATACCCGCCACTTCCCCTTGACCCTTTCGAGGAGACCACCTCGCGAAACGTCTTCCGCGAAGCGGTCAAGTCGTGGAAGTGCATGCCCGCGGACGTCGTCCAGCGACTCGTTGAAGAGGTCTACCAGCGCGCTGTAGGGCCGAACATCGACATGCTCAAGCGTTACGAGGCGTTCTCGTCCGAGGTCTATGGCGAGCTCATGCCGATGTTCGTATCGGATATCTTCCGTGCGACCGGCCTCTCTGAGAGCTCGCTTTTCCTCGACCTCGGCTCCGGCGTTGGGAACGTCGTGCTGCAGGCCACCCTCGAGACCGGCTGCAGGAGCTTTGGCATCGAGGTTATGCCCGGGCCGGCGGAGATCGCAAGGAGTCAGCTGGAGCAGTTCCGGACGCGGTGCAGGATGTGGGGAGTCCGTATGGGCGAGGTTGAGTTGGAGGAGGGAGACATGCTCAAGAGCGCGAAGGTCGACCAGCTTGTCAAGGAGGCCGATGTTGTGTTGGTGAACAACAAGGTGTTCCTCGAGCCACGTGAGTTTACCCAGATCCTTGATCAGATCCACGTTCACTCAACGACTGACAACGCTTCCTACACAGTGAATGAAGCCCTCAGGCAGAAATTCCTGGACCTCAAGGAAGGCGCAATCGTCGTGTCGCTCAAGTGCCTCATGGGCTCCGGCCGGTCCAGCACGCGCAACTCGCGGGAGCGCAGCTCGTCACCAGCCCTCAAAGAGCGGAACGTACGTCCTTCCCTACACCTACCCCACCGCATCCTTGGTCGATGCTGACGTGCATGCTTGTGCCTACAACAGCTGGATGACATCGGCGAGATTTTCACCGTCACCGCACACTCGTATTCCCCCGGGAGTGTATCCTGGGGAGGCGGCGGGGGCGAGTACTTCCTGCAGCGCATGAACCGCGAGGACTATGCGCGCCGGAAACTGCAGTTCGAGAACTCGCGGGCTGGCTCTGCGAGGGTCACTCGATCACGGAGGTGACTCGCTCTGGGGATCACGTTGGTCGTTGCATGGATCAGACTGTTTCTTGACCTTTTCCTGCTGCCATTGATACTTTCCACACGGAGACTCTGCACGTGGACGTGGACGTGGACGTCACTGCTAGATCATAGGGGACTCGGACGCACTCGAACCTCCAATCCGTGGACCTTGCAATCTTCTCTCTGCCTCGGTCCTGCACGTAATTATTGACCGCGGATTCTCGGCTGTCGTGACGCTGCTCCTCATTTATACTTACTTGCTCCTGCTCCTGCCTTTGCCCTTCTCACTCATCGAACCAAGCTGAACTACTGCTACTCACAGTATCGTGTCCGTTGTCTTTCGCATCCGCATCTGTATATCGCACTGCTATCATGCTTGATGTGTTTCCGAGCTTCTTCCGGTGTTACTTAGCTTACTGACTGTACGTACATAATCGGTAGAGGAATTTCTTGCATAATCTCATCGTTGCTCGTTACTATCATCATCGAGCTCCCAGCGTCTGCGAGCCCCAGGCTTGGGGCGTGTCGCTCATCTCGAACACAATATGCCCGCCGGAAGCGATAGCTTCATGCCTCAAGATGGGCGTATCCAACGACCTCCCGTTGACGGT
Organism: Lentinus tigrinus ALCF2SS1-7; assembly: GCF_003813185.1. Lineage (NCBI taxonomy): Eukaryota > Fungi > Basidiomycota > Agaricomycetes > Polyporales > Polyporaceae > Lentinus > Lentinus tigrinus. The sequence goes on from NW_027137965.1 coordinate 56,222, forward strand.
GACGCTCTTGACGTATGGCTTGCTCGGAGCCCCGGTGGAGGTGATGGTCAAGGGCTTGGTTGCACCTGGGAGGTCGATGGTGACTTTGTCGTAGAAGGGTCTACCAGTGGGGAGAGTGTCAGCAGTGCACAAGAGAAGGCAGGCGGGACTCACGTTCCGATCACGTACTCCGCCGAGACGGGGTTGACGGGGTAGAACCTGAGTGCGCTGAAGATGTACCAGGCACTCATCTGGCCGCAATCCTCGTTCTGAGACATGATCGAGTGCTCGGTGAACACAATACCACTTGGGAGAACATGGAAGGGCACGCACCCCGGATAGACCGTTGACGGAGTTGTTGTAGTTGGCCTTCGCGACTTCGCGGATGCACTCCTGAGACTTGCTCGCTGCCCCTGCGAGAGAGTACAGGTACGGGATGTGGTGCGAAGGCTGCGCAAAGACAGTTCAGTGTACTCGCTGATGGCCGGCATGGAGGTAGGAGCAAGGCATACTTCGTTCGTATGGTCGTTATGGCCCCCATCGAAATGCTCATCCAGGAAAGCCACAAAAGACGCGTTCCCGCCCTTGCGCTCGATCAAGGTCCCAAAGTCGTGCAGCACGTCAAACGTGTACGCCCACATGTCGCCCTCGGTCCATCCTGCGGTCGGACCCGCCCAAGATCCATTCGCCATTCTCGCCTCCATGAAGCCCGTGTCGTTGTTGAAGATGCTGAATGGGGCGGAGAGGGAGCGCGCGCGGAAGAAGGCGGCGTCGTCGTGTTGGGAGACCGCGTCTGCGACTACTGCGACGGCATAGTCGTCGTCTGGCGGCGCACGGTGTCAATGTCAGGATAATACGCTTGATAAGTGGGAGGTTCGCACATGCGTAGTCGAGAGTGCGGGATGCTGCCTCAGAGTGGATGTCTGAGGCCACCCATCCGTGCTGGGCGTACACGGAGGAAAGACCTGCGCGGACTTCGTAGCCGACGTTCTGGCGAAGAGCGATAAGTGTGCGTACTGAACAGCATTCCATCACATACCTGCTGCCTATCCGAATACCTGTAGAGGACGCGGCGTTCTTGGTTGGCAGCCTCTCAACATACACAACTTGATAGGTTAGGACGCACGTGATGTTCCAATCGTCAACCGGAGGAACAGTTGCATCTTTCCTTACCGCTTCGTATGCAATATTCAGGTCAAATCCGCGGATGCCTTTGACGACGACTTCAGAAATAAGCGAGTCGGCATGCGTTCCAACCTGAGTGGACTTGTTGAAGAGAGGTGAGATGAAGTGTCTATGGTAGTACACACCATAATGTTTGTCTCTTCGGACGCAAACGGTGGAGGTCAGGACTCAGGACATGGCTTTTCATACAGGCCCACAGAGGACTTCATGCTACTTACCGACGATGTTCTTCCACATGGGAAGCCATCCACCCTGATGCGCTTCAAGTCAGAGATCGCGACCACGTGAGGATATCAACGCCGCCGAATTACCTCCATATAGTCCTGGAGCATGCTTTGTACCATCCCTGGAATGCGCTCTGGGGCGAGGAGGATCTGCCATGCCCATGCAGCACGGTACGTATCCTTTGGAGTTAAGACGTGAGTGATGAGTGAGGGATATTCTCGATTATCTCGTACTAACCCATATTGAATAGCCGGTGTAGGAATCACCTCGGTGTACTTGGTCATCATACCCGGAGTAGTATTTCCCATCCTCGCTCTGTTCGTACGGGTACTGCAAGAAACTTCATCAGCGAGTACTAATTGTGAGTGAGGTAACTCGATAGTACTTGCCTGAAGGGCATGGTACACGGCCGTATAGAAGACTTCGTTCTCCTCTCGACTGGCACCCTCAAGCTTGATGCGATCCAGCTTGTCCGCCCAAGCTGCACGCGTCTTCTCCGCAGTTTCCTCCAGGGTCGTCCCGTCCGGTATCTCGCTATCCAAGTTCTTCCTGGCCTGCTCGACTGAGATGAACGAGACCCCTACGCGGACCGTGACCTGCCGCGTCCCCTGCGCAAACCTTGCGAACCCGGACAGCATCGCGCCCTCACCTGAGGTCACGTTCTCCGCATTAGTGCCGTTCTGCGCAATTCCAAAGCTTGCGAAAGGCACGTTGAACCGTGCGCAGAAGTACCCCGCGAAGCTGGGTGCGGCGTTCGGCCCGATAATGAAGTCCTCTCGCTCGGGGTTGCGGCCAGTGATTTCGCGCCGCGCGGGGTCGACAGTAATAGAGCCCAGAGGGTACGTAACGTTTGTCGGGTCTGCAGAGCCCATGACCGATGCGCGTGTCGCCTCTATCAACATGTACGGCGCAGCTGTGTCGTGAAAGGTGAAGCGGAGGTGTCCGACGCGCGAAGCTGCGAAGGTTGCGATGCGTCAGTATAGAAGTCTGCCAATGTCAAGGTAGCGTATTCGACAGTTGAACGTGCGAGGTACGTGGACTCACTTGCTGACTGCTCGGCCTGTATCGTGCCGCCCTCGGTAGCATCCATTACCACGGAGTAGTAGCTCGCGGACGCGATCTCGTCATCATGGCTGAAGTTCATCCCACGTCGCTCGAAGACGCTCTGAACCTCGCCAGCACCGGGGACGACGACGAACTGTCCGCTGTTGCCCATCCATATGGCTGGCTTGTGCGTAGCCTGGAAACCATGGATGGTAGTGTCGGTGTAGTTGTAGGGGTTGACAGAGACCCAGTCTTTCCGTGTCTGAGCGACCCAACGCGTCATGCCGAACGGAGGCGCGACGGTTGGTATCATCCCACCCGTACTATGAGGAGCAACCCCACCATTTCCGATGAACCTGGGAGGGTTCGAGACACGTTTAGTTGGACTTAGAGGGAAGGACAATACTCGAACACTCACGGATTGACATAGTCAACGGCGCTGCTGGGTGGCTTGGAAAACGCGAGTGGCACTGCACTTCGGGGATGCAAAACAGCATTGGCAGCAACACTGCAGATAAGAATCAGGTATATCCACATATTACGCACTTCTGGTATCATCCTTGTTCAAGCCTTCTCAGCTCAGAACTCTGAGGCCCAGAAGACAGCTTGACCGAGCGAGCGCCGACTTGAAGCCTTACCGTATGGCCCCAAGCCGACATAATATACGAATCACTCGCAAGGAACATGGCGCAGAGAAGCCGAGGTTGATGGTCAGAACCATGTCCCCATGACAAAGGGTCGGAAGTCGGGTGGTCAGCGAGACAGTCATGGGGGGAAGAACATCGTGTGGCCGCACAGCCACGTGGTCTTCCTCGAGCGAGCGGTACTAACCCGCGGCCAGAAAAAAAACTGTTGTTATACTGCCATGGCCTTGGCCCATCGTCCTCGGTCTTTCATGAACTGTGGAGGCTACGAAACAATTGGAGTATGATGTATCATTCGGACGAGTAAAGCAAGGAAACAAGATAAGTTATGACACAGCGATGTAAGAGCTAGATAACATAGTAAGTAAAAACGTGGATCAGGTCGCGTTCATCCCGTCTTCTTCGTTGGTGACGGGGTCCATCGATGACCCGGGCGAGGAGGCGTCTTCGGGAATCGCGCAGGGAGCAGCGGCACACGGAAGATCGGCTCAGACCGGACGTCCTCGTCAAGCTTCAGCTTCTTGTTGCTCGTCCCAGCCGCCGCGGATGCCTTCGTCTTCTTGTCCGGCCGCCACGTCGTAGGGACCCTGTCGCCAACTTTCTCGCCGTTCGCCCAGCTCACCGCGTCCCACTCGAGTGCGTCCTTGAGGAACTTGAGCATCGCTTCGTGCGTGACGACGAGGCTTGCAAGCTGCCGCTCTTGCGCGGTGGGAGCTGATTTGCGCTCAAGCACGGGAATGTCGATCGATGTTGCCCCGTCATCCTCGAATTCGTCTTCCTCCTCGTACTCAAAATTGATCTCGTCTTCGGTGAAGAAGACGGACCCCGTTGGCGATGGGGGAGTCGGCGGGCGTGGTGGTGGTGGTGGTGGGGTGTGAGAGCTTGTCGGAGAAGATGTGGTTGGGGCGGCAGGGGCCGGGCGGTCGTATTCAGCGACAATGTGGTAGGCGTGGAACCAAGAAAGTATTCTTTCGAGCACCATGTTAACTCCAGTGCAAGCAAACTCAAGCTGAGTTTCGGAGTTCAGGAGCCTTCCGTTCAAGATCGTCCCGAGTTTCTTGTCCCCGCAGGTGTACTGGTTGTTGACGTATCCGTACTGGTCGAAGAACTCGTCGATGTAGTTTGCAACCGTCAGCTCGTCGAAGTTGGACTTGAGATATCGCACAGCGTGGTGCAGCACGACGTAATAGAACGACTCGAGCTCATCGCAGGTCTCGACGTTCGTCTTGAGGTGCGACAAGAGCGCGACGGACATGTATTGCCACGTTCCCTGGACACGCCTTCAGCTATTACGGTTCATCAGGACACAGGACAGTGGGCACTTACGGTACGTTCCGGCTGGCGCTGCTTTTGCTCAGTATCAATAGGCTTCGCCATCTCCCAATCAGCGAGCAGGCCCGTAAACTTGATCTGAAAGCGCCTCCTGTGCGGAACGTTCGGATCCTTGACACACACGATCTTGGGATAGATGAGGATGTTGCCTGCACTGATGTCGCGGTGGAGAAGCTTCGCATCCTTGACGGCATGGAAGTGTGCTAGACAGTAGATATTCAGGGTCAGCTTCGTCATCAGCGATGTAAGGGATTGTAAGTAGGCTCACCGAGGACGCAATCTCTCACAATCTGAATGAGCTGCTTGCCGGATCCGAACTCGTTTAGTGGCAGAGCGATCTCTTCTTCCACGAGTCGATAGTGCTTGTGGCGGCGTAAAGGACAGTCATCACGGAACGGCAGCTGGCTGTCGGCGAGCCCCTCCGGAGGGGGCACGTCACCTGTATGCTGTTCGTCATCTGTGAACTTCCGCTTGTTTGAGGCCGATGAAGAAGATCCGGCGTGAGCGTCTGCAGCAGGGTAGTGTGATGGCAACGGGGTGGGATAAGGATTCTGGTTCTGGTTCTGGTTCTGGTTCTGGTTCTTCTCTTCCCACCACTGAGGCGTGAGCGTCACTTGATCGTCGATGTCGCCATGGCATACGAGGTTAGGAACACGAGGAACTTTAGCAGCCTTGAGCCGTTGGAGGATATCTCCCTCTCGGTCGACCAAGACGTAGTGAGCACGCCACGCATCCTTGAGCCAGACAAAGCGCTTGGTTTCGCAGTCGAGAGCGACATACCCTCGAGTACCCCGCCCCGCGAGGCCCTTGGCACGGAAGTGAGGCTTGCAGATGAGGAAGCGCCGCCGTTCCTCGCCGTTGGGAACCTCGACGCAGTAGCGCGGCCAATTCTCGACGAGAGACTGTCGGAACGCATCACGCACGTACTTGAAGACGAACGGCTGGTTGGAAACTTCGTGAGGCGAAAGAAAACGTTCCTTGTGGTCGACGTCGCCTTCGTGTGGAGCAGCGAATTCGGTCATGAGGGCGTAGAGGGGATCGTTGGGTGAGAGGCGGCGTGCGGTCGGATCTAAGCCAAGAAGGACCGCTGAACAGTGGGCAATGCGCCAGAGGACATCGACGAAGAACCGCCAATGAAGATAGTAGTCGAAGATGGTGGTTACGATGGAGCCGGAACGATCCCAACGAATGAAGCGAGCTCTACGCCCGATGACCAGCAGCATGAAGACGGCCAGCCGCTGCTGAACCGCAAACAGGCACTCAGCGTATGATATGATCTGCGCCCGATTCCTCGTGCGATGGTCAGCGATGGCAGGCTGCACACCGCCCGGTACATCCATGAACGGGTCTTGTATGGCAGTACCTTTACCCGTCTTGAACTCGACCGGGATGAGTTGATTGGCCCAGCACGGGGTGCCGTCAGCGGGGGCATCTTCTGCGAGGTAGATTGCGGAGTCGGGTTTCTGACGGTCATCGTCGATCATCACTGGGTCTGGTCGCTTTTCGCAGCTGGTCATCTTGAGACCGGGGATAAGGTTGTGCTTATTGACGAGCTCCACCTCATGATTGTCGTGTCAGCAGATGAATCCAGTCGGGCAGAAGAAGAACTCACAAACTTGTCATTGAGATCGCTCTCGGTCATAGAATCCGCATTTGCGAGTTCTTCGAAAGGATTAGACGTGAGGTTGGGACCCGTTGAGGTTGTCGTGTCCGGCGGCGGCGAGGGGAAGAATTTCCGAGAGAATCGGAGTTTCGACTCGCCGACACCCTTGTGTGCCATGTCCTCGGCTTCCTTTCTGCGTCGTTGTTGAAGGTTGACTCGTCCGGGTTCGGCGTGTAGTGAATCTTTTTCACGACCAACATGCCGGAGGGAGTGGGGAGTACCAGTGCAGTCAGAGTGGTATGTCAGCAACGGAAGACTCATGTCAAGCCACGATGGTGGAAGGAGATGAACTTACGAGAGAAGGGGATGTGGGTTTTATATGATGTAGTCGGGGGTGGTGGTTTGGGAGTGCAAGGGCCAGGATGCGTGGTAACGTGATCTCGATTGAACGGATCAAGAGAGTGCACAATAGCAGAGAGAACAAAGGGTAGGAATGAGGGCGGGTGGCGGAGACGCAGATGGTGGCGGTTCAAGTTCAAGTTGATCTGAGGCTGCATTCCATATGCGGACACAACATGAGGCTCGCTAAGTTGGCGCCTCCCAGCTACTAGCGCCCACGCCGCGAGCCTCGGTTCCTTGGTCTATCGCGATAATCCGACCTTTGTGGCATATTTTCGTGGCAAAAGACCCAACTCTACATAAAATGAACAGGGATGATGAGTAGAAATCGGTAATTAGTATATGGAGAGTGGTTACGACCCGGCGCTCGGGACACAGCCACTGCCTGCCCGTGAGTCTCAGCGACCGTGGATTGGACAATGGCATACATATTGAACATTGTCCAGTGCCTATGGTATGCATAATATTTTGCTTCCTCCGGTTCCCATCAGGACTCTTTGCGCTCTCCATCTTCATGCTCAACACTAATGGCTGCAGGCCATGGCGACCGCCCCCGAGCCGGCCCTCAATCTGCGCCTGCCCTCGATAAAGCGGTTTCAACGCGGATCGTTTGTCTGAAGGACATTGTGGATGTACTAGGAATGCATTGTGTCTGAATGTATGGGAACCCGTCGCTTTCCCGGCATTCCCAGACCATCCGCAACGTTGACACCTTGTTGGACCCCATAGCAATGGGGATCGTCAATCCAATCAATGAACAATGCAGGCATCTCGCTGGTTTAAACAACATAGTACCTACTAATTAATCATTACACAGCAACGCTTACATCAGTATAACCACCGAGCTACAATAGACCACTCATTCAGTTTCACGCTGCTCAGACTCACGTTTCTCAGCCACATGACGAACGGATAGAATCAAGACCCTTCCTTGCCTCCTGAGGGATTGCGCGGGCAGAACCTCAAGCTCCAAAAATGACACACGAAAGTCAGCCAAGATCGAATACCGTCGTGATACGGCATTCTAGGAAATTGGACGCCAGGGTTCCAGCGAATAACAACAGTTTCTCCGATATATCTCGATTACAAACTAGTCATAACGGTCGAAGAGTTCGTCACTGTCGAACGGGTCGTCGAGCCGAAGCGGAGCGTACTAAACTCTCGAAGAGCGAACGTTTCAACGTTCTGTATGTCCGCGTGTACGAACAGGGAAAGAAAGTCGTCGTCCAAGGAGCGGTCCGCCTCACGCAGGCTAGTCAGCATGCGTGTGATGAAGATAGAGGTCATCCTAGTGAAGAAATGGAATGTGAGCCTTGGGATTTGCACCTTGAACAGGCCAGCGGACGGACATACGGGGATAAGAATGCTCCGACAGTCATTGGGGGCTTGGAGTCAATAGACATGTTAGCGTGACTCCTGAGTTTCGTAAAGCTCTACGGACCTTGATGTGAAGGGCGGAGACAGTGATCTGGGCAGTATTGAGCAGGAGTAGCACTCTACGCATTTCCGTAGTTAGCAGTGAGTCCCGGATGGGCAATGACTCTGCGACTATATGCTTACAGGAAGAGTGCAATACCTCCACATACGTCAACACGAGGAATGAGACAAATGTTAGGAATGGGACATACTGTTTCTCAGAAGTGATACTGTGACCGGCGCCTCGCGCGACTGAATCCTTGGGCGCATCCACGGGATACCGACCACCCGCATGATGAAAAGTATGACGAATAAGTCGCAGAAGATGATACCAAGGCGAGCAACAATAATCACTACAGGTTATCAGTAACGTCGCAGGGTAAAATCATCATGCGCAAGGCGTACGTCTGTGGACGCAGGACTTAGCCAGGGAAGAACGTGACGAGCTCTAGGTTATGGTTGCTCACCTGTCATACTCGGGAAATGACAACTTGAATGCCATAGCACAAGCATGCACCGGAGGAGGGACCGCCTGTCCGTACGAGTTCGCGGATATGTACTGAAACGTATGAGCCTCAAGTGGCTAACCGTACTGCGTGTTTTGGCAGCGAATTGTGAACGCACTGTGAGAATCGCCGGAGACACCATCGCTACGACAAGGACACCCATTGTGTACCACCAGTTTCGGTCGGTGACCGCGTGCACTCGCAGTATGGAGAAAGCTACAGATCTATCACGCTTGTGAGTCTGGCATGGAAGGAGCAGAACGACTCACCAAGGAGTAACAGCTGTGCGGTCACTACTTCTGCGGCCAAGGTCATCTCCAAAATTTCACAACTGGACATATGTTAGCTCCATTCGTGACAGGACAGGCAAAAGCTTCGATCCTCACGCCTAGCATCCATCGTGTTTGAGAGCCGTGAGTGATGAGCAAGCGACATGAGTACTCACTAGATCGCTCTCCGTTCTGAAGACGAGTTCAATTACATTCGTGATCGACAAGAACACGTTGCAATACCGATTCGCAAAGTAGAGGGCCGTGGCACGTGTGAGACGCGATCTCCAGAAGTATTCAACCTCCAGGTCGAGGGTGAGGAGGTACTCATACAGGAATAAGGCTGAAGAACAACATGTTGTGAGTATCTTCATCGTGAGGCGTGACTTGATAACTTACTCCTCGCCGCGAGATTGAACTTCCTGGTGAGTATCACGCTGTCCATGGTCGTAGGAGGAGCGACAGTGGGAGGAGCGAGCGAGCGAGCGACGAAGAAAACACCTAGCGGGTGGGTCCCCTCCGGGCGGTCATGGTTGCTGTCGCAGATGACACTGACAGGCTACAGCAACGGAAAGCATGTGGGGACAGCGTCAAGACGGATGCGGCCAGTAGAGTCGAGGATATAATTGGGCCGTAGCCGACACGGCTGGTCACTTGCGCTAGCCTCTTGTAGTGACGAAATGGCGCATTGCTACCGAGAAGGGTCAGATTTCAGGGGCCCTGTCATCGGTTATGGAGGAGCAGGATTTCACCTCTACAAATTGGGAAACGCCGTCAGGCTGAAATACTTCGATTAATGCGGTTGACAGGGTTTACTGTACCACACACCGGCCCCGAGCCTTCTGGCAGTAGCCCAACCGCTGGAATTATTAGGGTGTGATGAGTGAACTGTGTTGAAGCGCTGAATACTTTCGCGTACCCGAAGCGGGAAAAAGATGGCACAGGTCCATCGCGCCACTGACAGAGTGTAGTCCGCACCGTCGAAAAGAAAAGTTCCTTCTCACTCTCGTTGCGTGACCTCCGAGGACCGAGATACAATACAAGCGCCCATCCGGCGATTCGACCGGGATCTGTTACTTGAGTCAGCTAAAGAGATAGATACAAAAACTCACCTGAAGACATAGACCTATATCCGTCAGGACCTCCTCCCAATGATATGGGACACAAATGCATTAATCTGAGATATGTATGCTCGTAGGCTTGGGTCCTGATATGCGTGTACTCTTCTGCAATGACTGGATCTGTAGGTAGGGTAGCAAGCGGGCAAGCAAACACGATGACAGGGACGAGCACTGAGACTGGGGGAGTCCTGAATCCTGTACATTACATTATGGCACACGGCGTTCGTTACACATGACATCGGCAGCATCACTGGGCGTAAGAGGGCGGAAGCGTCGGCCAGATGAACTTCTCGACCGCTTGCATCGCCTCCTGTGGGTCCGAGGGTAGTCTGACGTGCTCGTGAGCGAGCATGATTCGAGAGCGCAAGGACCAGGGAATCGACATACGAGATCTTAGGTACCCACCGCGCGTCCTTCAAGTGGAAGAACCGAGGTACGTGCACTTCCCCGCGCTCTTCCATCTTCCGGCGCGCCTCGCGTTGCGACTCCTCGACGGCGGTCTTTGCTTCTGTCGCGGCGTCCATGTCCTTCGCGACAATGGCACGGGTAAGGCGCGTCCAGAGCCTCCGTGACTCGTTCGACTCCTGCTCGTCTTCGGGCGCGACCCATTTGGGCGCGACGTTCTGACCATCTTTCTGCGCGTCAAAGAGTACCCGCTTCTCTCCCTGAATATGCGTCAAATTACCGTGACTGCATAAGGAATGGGGGAGGTGAACTCACCTTGGCGTTCTTATACTCCATCGTTGCGCTCCATTTGCCTGATATCTCACCAATGTCGGTGGCACCGCGACGTATCCGACCAGCGACGGCGTTGTATGTGCCAGAGAAGTATCCCTAAAGAGAGTGACGTGGTGTGAGAGAGAGGCGCCCGAGATAAAATATGCCAAGCCGACCTTCGTCTTAAACTGGATATCAGCATAATGGCCCGTTTGGTCGTTCTTGACCACGCACGAGTCGCCAAGCTCAAGGACCATCTTGCCCCACAAGATACCCCTTGCATACATGTTCGGCATGGAGATGACGTACTCTGTTAGGTGACGCGTCCGACATAAGCGCAAAGCGCACGTAGGTGAGCGGAACGGCATCGGACGCGATTTGAATCCGTCAGCATCGTCCGAGTGTGCGATGCAAGCTGACAGAATGGACGCGCGTGATGGCACGCGTACGCACCTTTGTCTTCCGGCCGACCGAGGAGGTACACCCGATTCTCACCCTCCATGGTGGTGGACACGGAGTTACCAAGGAACTTGGACTTTGGCCGCAACTCGCCGATGACGCAGACCTTATTCTGTGGGGAGACGTAATAGAAGGCAGATACGGGCGGGTGATGGGAAACTAGTGAGAAGAACAAGGGGTGAGAATGCTACATCGAGAGCGCAACGGGCAACACGATATGAACCATATTGCTGTTCGTAGGGACAGGGTGAGCGCACTGACCTTGTTCAGCGATGTAGAATCCGCGCGACCCATCTGGATAGTCATATCGACAGCGGAAGAACTCGCCGAGGACGGGGTTGTATCTGTGCGACGCGCGCGGAAGGAGGCGAAGAAGTGAGCGTCAACGAGCGTTAGAGAACATGCGTGCGGGGTGCGCGGACGTACGGCTTCTTCACGCCCTTTGGCTTGATGTGCCAGCCGGCGAGGTAGTACTGGAGGACGCGGATGAAACGTTCTTCGGGGTCGTCGCAATTCTCAGCGCTGTCTCGTGCGACAAGAGGCGGCCAACATGTGCATGAGGGAGCAAGGTGATCACCACACGGACAAAGGATGCATGCGTGCACATGAATAAGGAGATCCAGAAGAGATTGGAGAGGACTCACCCGAAGAGGAGATCTGGATGGGACATGAAGTCGGTAATGCGCTCTAGCATGCTGCGGGGCTCTAGTACGAAGGTCGGGAATGTCACTTTGTGGAGATCCATGCCAACTCTGTGCACGACCTGCGTCAGACGAGGCGCGAGCAGCACGCCCTTGTGGCTCCGGCGTGCACGGAGGATGGGCGGGGTACTTGCCTTAGCTGCGAGATAAGCGATGCGATGATAGAGCCCTCATTCTCGTCACTGTATTCGTCGACATCGTCGCAGGGGTCAGCGAGGGACAGGTAGCGCATGGGGAGAGCAGGAGAGGGGAACGGACAGGATGGAGGTGTCGTCCGGTTCGGTATCGTCTGGGGCTCTGTCTTCATCTACAATGCGTGGCTTGTACCCCATCTTAGAGGTCGCCTGATTGAATAGACCCATCATGGCTGGTGGCGAGAGCAGGAGGTGGAGGGGTGGTGGCGGCGTGTATCAGGCGAGGACGGTGAGCAGAGAGCAATAAATGAGGCGAGTGCTGCGTAATGCAGTACAGTCAATCGGCGGACGGCGGTGTGGCGAGGCAATGGCAGCGTCTGGGACAGCAGGACAGCAAGCCTGCTCGTCGTTTGCGACAGCGAGGACGAGGACGAAGACGATGAGGAGAGGTCGAGAGATGCGGATGAGGCTCACTCTGCCCGGGACGGTCTCCACAGCCACCAATCCTAATCTGGCGGTGACGCACATACTTATCTGGATAAGCTTGGAATGAGTAACAAGTAAGTAATTCAGAGGAGCCAGTTTGGGGCGAGTTTAAGCATTCCATGCAATATCAGACATCTGAACCAGCGAGACAGAAGACATCAGTCAACATCAGTCTATATTGCATCCTCTAGATCTACGGCATAGATATCCATGGGGCAGCAGTACTCGAGGCGAGAGTAACGGCGAGCAGTACGTTCAAAAGGTAATTTTTGTGGGACCCTTGGGCTCGGGGATGTCGTCGCGGAAGAATGCACCGTACGCACTGTGCGTCTTCTTCTTGATCGTCATCGGGAACTTCTTCAAACCCTCTGCCTCAAACCCGCTCTCCCTCAGCACCCGCGCAAGCTCACCTGCGAGTGCGCGTTCATGCGCATCGCCCGTAAAGAATGTGATCGACTTGCCGCTCTTGCCACCACGGCCTGCAGGGGCAGCGACAGTCAGCTTCCGACCACAAGGATCAAGCACCCTCAGCTGCGGACGCACCAGTTCGCCCGATACGGTGAATGTAGTCCTCGATCGTCAGCGGGAACGTGTAGTTGATGACCGCAGCAACGTTGGGGATGTCGAGCCCGCGCGCAGCAACGTCGGTAGCGACAAGCAGGCTCGTGGCGCCTGTCTTGAAGTTCTGCAGCGCCTCCAGCCGCGCGGACTGCGACATGTCCCCGTGCAAGCCCCCAACCGAGAAGCCCTTGCTGTGCAGCATGCCCTCGACGCGCTGCGCCTCCTTCTTGTACAGCGCGAACACGAGGATACGGGCATCGTCGGACGAGCCCTTGGACTTCTTCGGCATCAGCGTGCGCAGGTGGCCGAGCAGCTTCGAGCTGCGGAGATGTGAGTGAGGCGGACACGAGCAGAAGAAGCGGGCACTTACTCTTTTGACCGCGCGTCATCGAAGACCTCGACCACTGGCGACGAATCAGCATCCAAGACGGCTCAGACTATCCCGTGCAGACGCACCTTGCTCAACGCGGCTGTTCGCCGTCAAGTCGTCGCTGCCAACCGTGACTCTGACCGGATGGCGCTGGAAGGTAGCGGCCAACCTCCGAACCGCATCCGGCCATGTTGCGCTAACTGCATAATCCGATGAGCAATCCCGGCACCCTCTCCGAAGGGCGTATTCGCACTTACACATGAGCGTCTGCCTCTCCGCGCCCTGCATCGTGCGCCCGATAATGTTGCGGATATCGTTCTCGAAGCCCTTGTCAAGCATCCGGTCCGCCTCGTCCAGCACAAGGTACGACACCCGGCTCAGATCGCACGCGCCTTCGTTCGCAAGGTCGAGTATCCGCCCAGGGGTGCCGACGACGATGCGTGTGACCTTGCCGCTCTTGTTCATGTTCTTGAGCATCTTGATCTGCGGGGCCTTGTCCACGCCGCCGTACACCGCGACGCTCGCGATCCCAAATGGCTCGCCGAGCTTCTCGAGCGTTTCGTGCGTTTGGATGGCGAGCTCGCGCGTGGGTGCCATGACGAGGACGGAGACAGTCGTGCCCTTCGCCTTCTTGTCCAAAGGCTGCGAGACGAGACGCGCGAGCGCGGGGAGACCGAACGCGAGGGTCTTGCCGCTGAAGTGGAAGCGTCAGCTCTGGTACGCGAGAAGGTTGGCCACAAGAAGCGTATTGCGCTCGCCGCAGAGAGATACCGTTCCCGCAGAGGAGGAGCGGATGGTGGTGAGCAAGTGATGGGCCGAACATCAAGAGTGGTCCGCATACATCCCACTACGCACAGTACAGGCCACAATATAATCCACCAGTCTTTCGAACCGCGCCAGTCCATGGTCAATGGCCGAACACGAGAAGGTTGGCTGCAAGAAGTATAGTGCGCTCGCCGCATATCAATACGTTCCCGCAGGGCGCATAGAACGGCATGGTATTCGAGCGGATCGCGATGGGCAAGTGCGGGCGTGGACTGCATACACCGCAGGCTACGGCTTGATCAACTCGCAGACCTTCGACTGCGCCAGTTCGTTGTTCAAGGCCGAACAGCACCAGCAGGCGTGATAGAATAGCGTCGAGGGCAAGATATATGCGCACCTTCCGGTCTCTGCGATACCAACTACATCACGCCCTTGCAGTGCAGGAGGCCAGGAGCATGCCTGGATAGGTGTCGGTTCCTTGAACCCATCGAATGCTGAGCGCAGCTCTGATGGGACGTCCAGTTGCTCGAACGTCAGGACAGGCGTGATCGGCTCTGCGCCGTCAGGTATGTGGAGGGTAATCTCGTTCTTCTGGAGGAACGCCTCAACCTCGACGGACGACGCGGAAGGGCGAGAGGAAGAAGGAGCAGTGGAAGTGGAGGGCTCTGCGTCAGAGGATCCCTTGCTCTTGCTCTTCTTCTTGTCCTTCTTGTCCTTCTTGTCTTTCTTTTCTTTCTTCGACTTAGGAGGCTTTGCATCTGCGTCGTCGGGAGCGGGCTCTGCAACGACATCTGAGTCCCTCTTGCGCTTCTTGTCCTTCTTGTGCTCCGACGCGCCCGGGACTGTGTCGCCCTCCACCGCGTCCCGCTTGCGTTTCTTCTTCGCCTTCTTATCTGCGGCAGCATCGTCTGTGAATGATCGCGACCTACTCTTGAGCCCCCAAAGCAACATCACATAAACTATCACACGTACCTGGTGAATCGACCACCATTGCATCTCCCGCCTCCGCCTCTTCACCCACCGCGTCAGTTTTCTTCTCCTTCTTCTTCTTCTTGTCCTTTTTCACCTTCGTAACCTCGGCTGCTTCTCCTGGTGCCTCGAGTAAGCCCGGCTGCAACGAACACGATATATGCAGACATACACACCGGCTACGTCGTTCTTGTCGTGTTTTGCATGCTTGTGCTTTGATTTCTTCGCTTCCGTCGCGTGGAGCTCGATGGTCATGGTAGAGGTATGTGCACAAGCTTAAAAAGCAGTGAGCCCCGCGAGTCAGAGGATGGAGGTGGCCTGGAGGCACCGTCGACAGTCGTGCACCAAGTTTTCTCCGATCGAGATCTGCGTCCGCTTTTCCACGTGGATGTTACCCAGCCACAGGGTTCATGACTTCTTACCGCAGTACGCACGCTGCACAGTAACCTTCTCTTATGGGCGCACTCTGCACTGATCATATGCGTAGTAGTATCGTCCAAGAACTACAGTGTAAGAATTGCTAGCGTTGAGTGCAGCAGCATCGATAAGCCTGGAATGTTTGGTATGTCTGATATATTACCCCGTTTGAATTTCCTGACACTCACACACGTGCATATCGAAGAAATACTAGGACTAGAGCGCATCCTTGGGCTTGCGCCCAAGGAAAATATATGCCGTAAAGTGCGGACCCTATATCTCATCGAGGGAAGGTGCCAGCCCTCCTGAGCGAACCTTGTGCCTCGAGTCGTCCCGTTGAGTCACTTGGACACGCGGCTGCATGGGGGGCCTTTGTGCTCGGTGCTCACCATCCTTTGTCTTTCGCCTTCGAGCTCTCGATTATCTCTTGTTTCCAACTGTCTCTCACCTATCCTGTAAGATCAAAACCCACCATGTCTGGGTCCCCTGTATCACCAGTCGATACGAAGGCTCGTGCGAAGGGACGTGTTGTCGGAGAAGCGATACTATCGCTCTTCGACACGACGTCCCTCCACAGCGAAGCCGCCGTCGAGTCCGCTGTCAGCACCTTGGACCGCCATCTTTCTGATCTATCCGTTCGGTTTGAGGATATATATGCCGTCATCAAGTCCGTCCCGTATTTGGTTGAGTTCGTCCTATGCGGTGCGTATCTCCCTTCAATCATGCCTATTATCTTGTAGTAATCTTGGTGGCTCACTCACAGCTTCGAGCGACTTTGCCTTCCGTTACTTGACCAATTCAATCTTCCAACCACACACCCACGATCTCGCGACTCTTCCGTCTTCCATCATACCCACCTTGTTAACCCAATTCTCCAGTCGCCTCCCGGATGGCGCACCCCGCGACTTGGCAGCTCAGCGGAACGTCGCAAATGCTCTACTCTCTGCTCTTGAGTGTCTTGCTGCACTTCAGAAGGACGGGTGCCTCGCGGACGAAGATATTGATGCTCCTTCGCCGGGTCGATGGGCCGCAAAGGCTCATCAGGGCATAAGGCAGAAGCAGGGTCGGTCGGTCCGCGCTGGCCGTCCGACAAGTATCAGTACAAAACCAATCACCGACTGTGGCAAGGAGATCCCTATCTCGAAGTCCCAAGCCATGACCCTGGCGTCGGAGATCGTTGAGCAGCTGGCTAGTATGTTGCAGGTACGTCGTTAGTACGCTTTTATTCCGCTGGAACAAGATTTAAGATCATTTGATAGGAATACTTCCGTGCGTTCCGCACCGTGGACGTCGCCGCGCTGTACAAGACGGCGTACCTTCCGCACTTGCTTCATGTAAATGTGGATGCTGAGGCTCCTCTGACCCAAGTACAGCCCGCGGCGAGTAAGATGGGTCCATGGCGCATTATGTTTTCATCCCGCGCTGGACGGGACCTGAGGAACGTGAAGAACGATGACCAGAAAAGATGGAAAATCGTCATCGGTAAGATCGCGTGAGTTTCATACTACTGCCGTGCGTTGCAATCCACTGGACAAGCACCACATTACAGAGACCTATCTCATGGCTACTTCACGCCGGACAACCAGAAGCTTCTGTCTGGCGGAGACATCAACATACCCATATACGAAGCCAAGATGACCGGGGATTCTCGCCTGGTGGTAGGTGACACTCAGGTCCTCTCTCCGTTCTGGACTGAGCGCCTACACTGACAGTACTATATCGATTGCGTATATGATCATGATAGCCAGGTTCGCCTATGATCCTCCCGAAGCTCTTCGTTGTCTGACCGCCCATCTGCAGGCCCAGATTCAAGGTCGTGTTCCACCACCCTGGACAGCGATTGACGCAAGCTCACCAAGCTTGCACAGTGATCAAGGTGTTCGGCATCTACACCCACGCACAGATAGACAAGAGATTCTGGGACTCTGCTAGCAAACAACTGCGGACTATCTCTCGAGATCCTGAATACAGAAAGAGGTACGCAGATCACCTGCCTTCCGCGCATCTGTATTTACGGCGCTCCGCACAGATGTATCGCTCGCAAGTCCTTCGCCAAGGGTGACTGCGTATACCTGCCGGTTGTATTTACCGGCTCCGTCAACACGGCACCACTCATAACCTCGACGCCTTCTGTTGACAAGACTATCACGAAGGAACAGCAGGAAGAGGTACGTCGAAGCATGCAGTCAACCCAACAGGACTCTGACAGTGTCTCTAGCTTCATAGTCTTCTCGTGTCAGTGCAGATACCCATTATCATATTCAACATCTGACTCGATGATGGTGATAGGTTGGAGAAGTTCATGACATTCTCGCGGGTTAGTTAGCTTTCCTCTCGTCACAACTCATTACTGAAGCCCCATACTACATGCAGGAAGTATTGAAGTGTGCGTGCTCACATCTCGTACTCGGAGGATCGAACACTAATGAGGGGATGTTGATAGCCATTCTCGACGATCAAGACATGACGACAGTATTCGATCTTGGCTGGCTTTCGTGAGTCGTCCTTCAAGTTGAGATCATGCACACCACAATTTCTCAATTCTTACAGAGAAAATGAGAGGAAAATAATGGATCATCCATCGTCGTGCTTCGCACTCGGTACGTCCCTGTCATGTCCATCCGTCAGTTGATCACTAAATCAGGTCATTCAGGACGTGGAGGTACGGGGTGAGTAGTCAGGTATCATGTGGTCTGAACGAGGAGTAATAACTTGGTACGCATCGATCAGCAAGACGACCACGATGGTGTACAAGATGATTTCCCTGGAACGATCATGGGCTGACCGTTTCCAGCTAACGATGCGAAAGCCGAGACAGCTGTTCGTGACGCAGTCGCCAGAGCTCGTACTGAAGGTCAAGGAGTACTACGACAACCGGAGCCCTTCCCTCGCGCTCGCTTCTCATACGCCAGGCTCGCCCGGAACTGCCGCGCCTGAGACCGCAGAACAGGCCAAGCAGTCCTTCCTCGGCGCAGACGAGGTTGTCTTGAACTCCGCGCGGTACGGTGAGCTCAAGGACGAAGACTTCCCCATGTTCGTGACATATCATCAGGTGAGTATGGTGCCGTTGTAAGCCCAATCCTGAGTCGAGGTCGTTAATGAACGCCTCTTCAGCTCTGTGGACTCCTCGAGGCCGAATATCGCTACCTCGTGGAGGAAGGGAAGACGAGTAGCACACAGGCGGTGCAACTGCGGGACGCTCTTGGACTCAAGCAGAAGACCGCACATCCCAGCCGTCGCAAGCGCTATGTAGAAGAAGCACTTCCCGTCATCGTCGACTTTGATACCTTCTTAGAGAAGTACTGGACCCATTTCCCCGAGTCTCTGCTGAGGGACGCAAGCTTGAGTACGGATTTAGCTGGGAGAGGCGTGCTATAGCTGACGGCCGATGGTACAGGTCCGGAACTGGTATTCGGAGAGATCATGGGTAGGTGTCCAATCGTTCCGAAGGTGTTATGACGCTTACGAACAAACACTACGCTTGCAGGCGTCATCAAAGGGTCTCAGCGAGCGCTTGAGTCCGAGCAAGGTTACCTGAGCGAGGACGTATACTGCAGTATCCGACGCCGGTCCAATGCCAGCTCCATGTCCCAGCGCATCTCCATCTACCAGATTTTCCGGGCTTACTTGCTCAAAAAGCGAGATAACGGACATTACGATGCCGCGGATAGGTCTGTCAAGTCGCAACTTCATGATAGTATGGCACTGAGCTCGATTAACATATATTTTCTCGCTGTCTCCATAGGACAAGGATGCTCATCAAGTGTTTTGAGATCTTGCAGCTCCCTCGAGACTCGCTTCCGAAGTTCATGTGTGTCTTCTACGGCTATTCATAGGCCGATCGTGGCTCTCATCCTTCTTTTGTAGCTACATCGACGAAGCGCAGGACAACCTCCTCATCGATGCCTTAGGTGCGAACAACCTGGAGTCACATGCAATGCTTCGGACTGACATGCACATCGTGTAGTTCTGCGCAAACTCTGCTCGAATCCTGATGGTATGTTCTGGGCTGGGGATACGGCTCAGACCATCTCAGCCGGCAGCGCCTTCCGGTTCCAAGAACTGAAGGCATTCATGTACTCGGAGAGAGAGGTGCGGGTCGGTGATATTCTCAGTATGCGTCCTGCTGATGGCGCCTTCTTACTACTTTAGAAAGAGGCTGAAGCTAGTCTGGGGAAGTGCGTGCAGGCGGAGACGTTCCATCTCACGACCAACTATCGCTCGCACGCGGGGATTGTCGAATGCGCGAACTCGGTCGTAACACTGCTCATAAAATACTGGCCCGATTCCGTGGATCGTCTGCCCCCAGAATATGGGCAAATCGCTGGGTCGAAGCCGAAGTGGTACAGCAGTGAGCGTGCTGAAGTCCGTCGCGCTCTGTTCACGGATGCGTGAGGATTCGTTCTTATCTTGCCTCATGAGTTTTGTCTAAGTCTACATTGGATTCAGCGACAGCGGTGCCAGTATCGACTTCGGACACAAGCAGTGTGAGCGACCTTGAAAACAATCATTTCAAGTTCTCATTGATCGCATATCCGTACTCATGGCAGGTATCCTGGTTCGCAATAATGCAGCACGAGACCGCCTGCGGAAGGAGATGAATTCTAGCATCGGGACGATTCTGTAAGGAAACTGTATTATCCCTCACCACACTGCGCCTGACCATTTATTCATTTCCATCTCCTAGCACCATCTACGACAGCAAAGGGCTAGAATATGACGATGTAGGAGGGAGTACCACAGGGCCTCCCGCAGTTTACTCATGAAGCCATTCAGGTCCTCCTGTACAACCCCTTCGAGGATTCAACAGTCGAGGTGTCCCAGTGGGAAGTCCTTCTGAACGAAATTCCAGGATCCAATGGCCCCAAATTCGACGTAGGAAAGCACACAGGCGTCTGTAGAGAGGTGCGTGATCTTCAACTGATGTGAAAGTGGGCAGGACTCAATACATTAGTATGGTCTGTCCAGTTGAAGCACCTGTACGTGGCCATCACCCGCGCTCGGAAGAACTTGTGGATTCTGGATTCTTCCGAATCCGCGGTACCTATCAAGGTGGGTCGATTACCTTTGTCCTCATGGTGTCAGGTGGCGCCTGACATCGAGATTGCAGCGCCTCTGGGAGAGCAAAGACCTCATCTCAGTCCATCAGCCGGGGGAGCCAATCGAGAGACTCGGAAAATCATCTAGCAAGGATGAATGGGCCAGCGCCGCGCGCAATCTCTTCCGCAAAGGCCAGTACTCAGAAGCTATGCACGGTTTCGAGCGGGCGGGTCTCGAGTACGAGCAGCAAGTTGCGCTAGCTCACCTCCTTCGCAGCCAAGCGCGTGCCACTCCGGTCAACCCCCGCGTCGGTATCTGTCAGGCGGACGCCTTCCTTAAGGCAGCAGATGCGTTCAACAAGGTCGCAGATGGATCAGAGCATTCGGAGCGGTTCTATCGTTGCGCTGCTGAATGCTACACGCGTGGTGGGGACGATCGCATGGCTGGAGCTGCGTATCGTGCGGCAGCGGAGTACAGTCTGGCTGCGCAACACTACCGCAAGGCAGGATGCTTCGATGAGGCTGTGGAGGTTGTCAGAACGCATCGCGACGAAGTCTCCTCGGCAGTCCAGCAGCACATCATCGAGGTATCCAAGTTGCAGTACGTTCGCGGGAATCACATTGAGTAGGTCTGCAGTCTGGCAATGTTGGCGATACACTGATCATTTTGTAGGAAGGCGAAGGACTTGTTTGATAACGACAACACAGCGCTCGCAGAGTATATGGACGACTACGCTTCCGTCGCCGACTGTGCAAAGTTCCACAAGGACGAAGGAAACCATGCAAAAGCGGCCGAGTACCACATCAAGGAACGTCAGTGGTGCGACGCTGCTCGGCTCTTGTTGCGTGATCGGCAGAGTGCGGAGGCTGCAAGGTGCATCCTGGAGGGATTGTGGGAGCATCTTTCTTTGTGCACTCCCGAAGAGAACTGGAGCGACCCAACGATCATGGATCTGCTAGGCTTTGCGGAAGTGCTTGATCGTCAGCGGATACCAGCTGCCGCTCGAAATGAAGTACGTCTTATTGCATGTCTGTGCTTGGTTCCCCCGGTCTGATGTTGTCTGATGTGATTTAGCTCGCGATGTTCAAGGCTATCTTTGAAGACGACATTGCCGGACTCAACCGTCTCGGTGATCTATTCATCCGCCAGGAACAGTTCGCAGCTGCTGTGCTCTGTCTCGACCAGGTCTACTCACACCCATATACCCTGCAATATTCTAGTCTGGCAGAGATCGCGTCGTGCTTCCGCACATTCCTCAACCTTGCCCGCACGTTACAACGTCTCTCATGCGACCCTGATCCCTGCAATAACCGAGTGGTTCAGAAGCTCCTGGCTTTCTCGGCATCAAACGACTCAAGCCAGGAGATGTTCATCGTCTTCGCACCTTCCAGCCATCTTTACGCCGTATGCAATCTCAAGAACGCGCCAGGGATGCAGCGTAGTGGACGTCATCTGCTCGTTCCGCGCTGGGAACTCGAGCCCCTCGTCAAGGAGACCCTACGGGAACGGCTGAAGGGTCACGTTCACGAGCAGAAAGAGGCTGCGCACGACCTTGGCCCTCGGTTGGAGCCATGCGTGATATTCGCTTTTCGTCGAGACTGTCCTAAGAGAGATTGCAGGCAGATCCATGTAACAGAGCAGAACGTCAACTCCACATACAACACCCTCGTTCGCATCCGGGTCATACAAATCATGATTTATCACACGCTCTATGCCTCGGATATCCCTTTCGACGAGCTCCATAAACAGCAAAGGTTGTCTTTCCTCGTCTATCGGTATTTTCCTGTGCATATGCTGACTGTCTTCTACCTCTGGTAACTAGGGTATGGCTCCGCCGGCTATATGAAGCGTTACATCCGCCGCACATCAACTTGGGCGCGCTGCACACACTCTCGCCCGACTTGATTCCAGAATTACGACAGGCTCGAAGCATCTTGAAGGTGTGGGTGCGCGACTTCCTGAACAGGATCCACCCAACCAAAGATACTCCGAGGGCGGTCTTCTTTGTCAACTTCATGCGCGCGACCAGACTCGCCATACTCTTTGATCGGCGGACAGCCACAGGAAACCTCCATCGTATCCCGTGTTCAATGCGCTTTGAGTGGCAGAGAGAACTAACCTACTGTGTTCCCGGCCATGGTTCCTACTATATCGTACACGACCTCATCAAGATCCTCCGCTGCGACGGTGCGGATGCGCTTGACCGGGGTGTCGCACTCTTGAGGTTAGTTCTTGCCGGCTATCACGAGACTTGCATCGTACTGACCATCACTCCATAGTCATGTCGTGGACAGACAAGTCCATATGGATATCAATGTCCTTTGTGACTTCATGGACCATCTATGTACCGCCATATTGATTGCTACGCAGGGACCCAAGACACAATGTTTGCATGGCCTCACCCTTCCGACGACTTGGTGGATACGCATCGCGAGCGACATCGGCTCTGTTGCTTCTATGTCGACTGCTGATTGGTCTCAGTACACATTCATTGCGGAACGCCTCCTTCATGCCGTCGCATCTGGTGAACGTGCAGGTGCGACACCGAGCCGTGCAGATCATGACGTTGAATGCTTGTTGACCCCGCAGACAGACTACCTCCGCTTCGAGAGAATTGACATGTCCGCTACGAATATCAACTTTACACGTTCCATATACATCGAAAGAATGTAAGTCCGTATTTCCAGAATTTTGGACATGTCTGATGAATGGGAACGGTATCAACTAGCTGCAAGAACCTCTTTCTGTGTAAGCCTTGGGCGATTTCCCAGCGTGTAGACTCTCTAACGCTCACTGTCCTACCCAGTGGGTCATCACCTTGGCACAGCTCAATCCAAGCAATTCATCATCCAGGCCCTCACGACTGTGTGGACAGAGTCTATGTCCATCAACCCGCCCCTCCAAAACATGACATCACGGTATGCATCCCCCACACCCACACAAACCCCATACTTTCTTGGCTCATTATCATAATCGCAAAGATATCTGAACACAAGAAACTGGGACACGCTGGAACTCAACATGTCCCGTACTCTGGCTGGATACAAGTGTGATCGCCTGATCCAATTCCACCACTTCACGCTCTCTGCTCCCAGCTCGACCTTTTTGCCGGCGGGCACCCGCAGGATACGGTACTCGAAGCCAGACGAGATCATTACTCTGCTGGGTGCTCAACATATCCAGATGTTGTCCGAATCCTCAGATGCACACAGCGATGTCGTTGCCCTACCTCCGGCTTCCCTTCCTCGTCCTCCACAACATGACCAACCACCTACCTCTTCGATGGTGAAAGACGGCAACGAATCTGGAACGCCCCTTGTGGAGTTCACGGCTGCTGAGGAGTCCGCTGCAATCAAGATTGCAACTGCGTTTCGCGATTATATGCGTCGGAAGGCCGCCGGCAAGGACACCTTGACAGAGATGCGGCGTCGTCATCTCGCCGAATTCCAGGCCAAGTCTGAGACTATGCGTTGGCCCGAGTCAAGCCGCTCGTACGGGACCTTGTTTCGGAGAGCGGTCCCGCGTCTCATTCTCGCGCTCGAGTGTCTGAACGATCGTCTGTCTGAGACGAAGGCCAAAGCCAAGGCTCGGCTCAGCAAAGTCAGACATGTCGAGCTCGAAGCGGTTCAGACGGAGCTGGACGAAATCTCGTACGCTCTTCACATCCGCAACTGATAGAAAGCTGACCCTTGGATATATTGCAGTGATTGCGTCAGAGAAGTTCGGCAACTGCGCCAGGTGCTGAACCCCGATGGGACGATTCACAGAATGCACGACCATGCGAGACTAGAGAAAGCCGCGATCGATACACAGAAGCTTCATGAACGTCTGGAGGGTGGTTCATTCGCATGGCGAGTGGACGTTGATCTCGCGATAGCACTCATTACCAAGGCTGGCGCCCGGCCGTAAGTTGTTTTGCCCTGCCAAGTTGTCAACGTAACCCGGAGTATCCTTCCATCGGCGTCCTGATCGAATTCCGAGCGTACGGCACTGTATGTATATGGACACTCGGACTTGTATACTAGTCTGTAACGATATGAGGTTTGCTTATGATGTTGTTCCCATACCTAGCATTCTTGCTCCCTGATTCCCGGACCAATGCAATGTGTTCCATAACGATGTTCTTCTGTCTCGCTGACCACCCGACTTCCGACCCTTTGCCATGAGGACATGGTTCTAACCATCAACCTTGGCTTCTCTGCGCCATGTTCCTTGCGAGTGATTCGTATGTATGATGTCGGCTTGAGGCCATACGACAAGGCTTCTCGCTCGGTAAAGCTGACCTCCGGAGGCGCAGCGTTCCCGACCTCTTGTGAGTCTCTTGATTTAGATCTATTCTCATCCTCCGAGTCCTCTCTCAATGCGATTCGCGAATTATGGTCTAAGTGCGACGCTTGTAACAGCCAAATACCAGGTGGACGTGTCATGTGCCTCTCGTGCGGCATCTTGAAGTTCACTGTCGACCTGTGCGATACGCCGGAGTGGTTGCGCGACGGTGATTGGTACCGACGCACGAGACGATCTCGCTACCCCTCACCTGCCATCTCACGACATGTTCAAGGTTCGCACGGCGATACACCAATTCAGAGAGTTCAGACCGGCACATAAGGCAGCTGTGGACGCGTTGAAGGTGGCTCGCAAGATACTGGAGGACGCGATACAGCCTGAGGGAGGAGTCCTCAGAGGCTAGTGCGCGGAAGACCACGACAGAAGAGACCGAACAACCAAGGAAACCGCCGATTTGTGCCAAGTGTAGTCTCTCAGCCATGCTGGTACTGCATCGAGTGTAGAGGTGAGTACTATGCGATGATACATAGCTGCCTTTCATCGCCCCGGTGACCAACCATGACGTTCACTGGACTTCGCAGATTCCAATGCTGAGTCTTGCACCGGCATCTTCATCTGCGACGCCTGCGACATGGAACACGGGGGCTTCGCGGTCGGCAAGCACAAGGCCTGGCACGGGCTCGTCAAAGTGCAAGTGCAGAGCTCGCTCTGCAGACGCTGCAACGTCTGAGCGAGCATCGAAGAATACTCGCATGAACGCGCTTGAAGGGAACTTGAAGAAGATGCAGTACAAGATTGACCAGAGCCTTGTCTCCGTTGACGAGAAGGTCGAGGTCGTAAAGGTAGCACGCGCAGGACCACGGTCTTCGGTGCCGTTCCGACAGTTTGGATTCTTCGGGATCCGAGAGAATTAGGGCAGAGACGTCCTTGCCAGCAGCTCCCGGAGGAGGATTTTTGCCAGATATTTTCGCCATAAGGAAGAGAATACAGTGTAGAGAGTTTTGGTTGACTATATGCGCTTTGTACTCGCGAGGGGGGATGTGGAAGGAAGTCAAGCAACTTGGGCGCGTAGGCGCCCTTAGTAAGGCATCCGTTGTGGTTCACGCTTCCCACCTACACTTGCGAGCATCACCACCCACGCTTCTATCTTTCTGACCTCCACCACCCTTTGCCCTCCCGCCTCACCAACTCTACATAAGATGCAAAAGGATGACACATCGGTCGTGCCTCGTCGATCTGCGCAGGCAGTCACTCCGCTGAAGACCAACCCCAAACGCAAGCGTGAGGGACGCCTGGTCGCCGTTGAACGCGACAAACGAGCAGATTATGACGAATTCATGATTGAATTGAAAGCGCAGTAAGTAAGCTTAGTCCCTCTGTCGATGTCCACGTTCTGACTGAACCCTGCAGCTTAGAGGCTGTTGCAAGTATGACTCTGGAAAAGAGGATTTGGGAGATATATCAACATACCTCGTAAGCAACTCAATTTGTCAGTCGTCTTGCATGTACTGAACACATGCTTCTGTAGCAACGCTGACCTGTTGAGGCTGAAGTGGCCCCTCCACCTGGCGTTTCACATGATCCCCATACCTCTCACAACGCCAGTCAAGACGATTAAAGGCCAGCGATCTGCGAGAAAAGCGCCCCGGGATGAGCGACGCTACAAGGAGGCTTATAGGATGCTGTTGTTGGAGATGTTCCCTGCGTCCCTGGGGTTCTACGTCCGGGAGGAAGTCCTGGCGACTGAGGAGCACCATCAATCCGATGCCGTCGACACCGGCATCCTCTTCGTCATCGTCTGGAAGGACATGCCGTTGCTCATGGTCGAGTTCAAGGATCCTGACGTCCTGAACCCCAAGTCAGGACGTGTGAAGGCCGACGCGCAGATGCGACGCCGCCTCCGCGTCGCCGTCCAAGAGATGGTCCCTGGTATCACGTCTGTGTACGGCTTGTCCGCCATTGGACTCAACGTCCGCTTCTACTACGCTTATAAGCGCGCGGATGACAAGCTCATCATCATCCCCGCTCCCGTCAAAGAACCCGCCGATCCTACCTGCTTGCCGTCCAAGGACTACCTTGCCGACCAGTGGTTGATGAAGATTACGGATTCCAAGGCGGTCGCTATGTTGCGGCAGATACGTAGGGACATCATTGCGATGGTACGCGCAGCCCTGGAGCAGGCACCTGCGGTGCTCGAGGAAATGCTTAAGCTTAAGCTCTGCGACGTGGATGTGGATGCGGCTGTTGCTGAACGCGAGAAGACTCGCCTCCTGCTCAAGGCCCTGGACACAGACGTTGCCGTTCCTTTCGAGGGGAATGCCTACGTTGAGACGTACGGTATTCCGGAGGGGGAGGTCACGGACAACGAAGACGATAACCAGGGCGAATACAGCCACGAATGATGCCATGGTAGATAGGCTGAGCGGGAGACTCCTTCTTGGACACGCAGCGTTATACCCCGTCCCCGCTTCTCTCCCCGTCGCGCGCAGCGTCCTCGTCGAGGCCGACGGCGCCCACCACTTGTCACTTTGTCCGTTCGTAGACTTATCCGCCCATCATGGTGTCGCGCATCGCCAGCAGTTATCGAGGCTCTTCATTCCGCCCTCACTCAACTCCTAGTAGCCCATCTCCTTTGCCAAGAACGTGCCCATGTTTTCTCCAGCGTTGCCGAGGCCTCCAGAGCTGACAACCTGCACCAGGAGGACGGACGGCCCCTCCTTAGACAACGACTATCTCTCCCTGTTCGTACGCGCAGACATATACTGGAACGTCGAGACGTTCGTTCTTCGAGAGTTTAGTATGCTCCGCTCTGGCTCGATGATCCGTTCCACAGCATTCGACCGGTACTGTCCTAATTAGCCTTGCAATTGATAGACATCGGAGCAAAGTTGATTGCGGGCACCGTGAAAGTTCCGGATTAATGCAATGAATTCCAGACCGTACAACAAGGATGAAGCTACCCAGCATTACTCCACTGTGTTAACCATTGTGAAGGTACGGATAGGTACGAGCGATATGTTGGGGTGGGATATTGGTAGTAGACTGTAGGCCAAGAAGACAATTCGGAAGGGAGCAGCGATGTACGTACGGTATATAAGGGTGGTATAAAAGTGAGGATGAGGTAGTTTTAGATACGATATGAATACGGTGAAACAGAGTCGGGGATGAGGATGAGAGACGACGGCGACCGGAAAACCAATGCATGCATATGTGAGAGCAATCCGACAATTGAAGAGATGAGAGATAGTGTGAGTACTTGGAGATATGGCACCAAGTTAGTATCCTATGAAATGCAAATAACCTCGTTCTACGACCACCAGCCATCCTCACCCTGCGTGGGCACCGCGGAAACGACACTGGGCGAAGGCGACGGCGCACGGAAGCCGCGCCAATTGGGAGGGGTATTGTATCTGCTCTTGGGTGTGAACGTAGGGATGGTTGCAGGCTGCCTCCATGGGGCGTGAATGGAGTCGCGGACGGATGGCTGCGGGGGAGTGGCGACACGGACGTCGTTCGTCGTGCCGTTGTGCTGAGCCTTCGGCGTGCCTGCACGACTATGGTCGTAGATAGTGCTTGCACGCGAGTCGGGACGCGGCGGAGGGTGCGTCTTGCCGTTCTGATAACGAGTGACAGGCTGTGGCTGTAGGACAGTGTTGGGCTTCTTGGCCTTGTCCACTTCAGCTTGCAAGCGCGCAACTTGAGCCTCGAGAGCGGCGATCTGGTCGAGCAGCTTGTTCTGTCGATCCTGGAGATGTTGTTAGGAAGAAATATGTCTGCCAAGGTAGGACAGACGTACCTTATCTACGCGTTCTTCGGAATCTCGCTCCTCGAGGTGAAGCTTCATAAGCGCGTAATCCGCATCGAGCTGCGAATGTAACTGCTCGAGCTCGTCCACCCTCGTCTGCGCCTTATCGGCACGCTTCTCCTCCTCCTTTGCACGCTTCTCCCATTCTTCCGCACGCTGCCTTGCCTGGAGAAGACTCTGCCTCGACGTTTGTACAATCTTCTCGTGGTTCGCGGCCTTGTTCTCGTACTCTTTCACGCGACGCTGGAGAGCGGTGTGCTCCCCTTCGAGAACCTTGCTACGATCGCGAATACGGCGAAGCTCCTTCAGCTCCTCGGCATCAACCTGACCCACGAGGGTCGTGAGCGTCTGGATTTGTTCAGCCGCACGACGCAGCTCGTCCCAGTTGCTCTCTTGTGAGGCCAATTCATCGTTTCGCCTCTTCTGGTCGGCGAGGTCGTCCGCGAGCGAATCCTTCTCGCGAGTAATGAAGGATACCTTGAGCTCCAGTGCGTCAACCTGTAGAAACAAACGTCACGATAAGAGGACATCCACAGAAGCATAACGACTGAACACACCTTCGCCCTGAGCTGCTGCTTATCCAGGTTGAGCTCATCCTTCGACTTCTCAAGCACCGCGATCCGCTCCGTCTGACTCTGCGCCTTAACATCCGCATCCTTGAGCCTCTCCAACGCACGCGCAAGAGCCTGCTCCAACTCGACATTCTTCGCCTCCAACGCCACTGTCTCCGCAGCCTTGTTCGAGATCGAGTCCTGGAGCGTCTCCAAGCGCGAGTTGAGTCGATCGCGTTCACCCTCCACCGCCTTGACGCGCTCGTTGAGCATTTCCTTCTCGACACGGACCTGGCCGTGCGCACCACGCGCCTTTGCGAGCTGGATCTGGAGCTCAGCGTTTGAAGACATGAGCCTCCGGATCTCCTCCGAATCCTTCTGGGAGGTATCGCGCGCAGCAAAGTCGGCATGAGCATTCTGCAGGACCTTCGTGGCCTCGACCATGGCCTCGGGGAGGGCGTTGATATGCTTGATTATGTCGTTGCAGAACTCCGAGAACTCCTGGTTCTGCGACACCAGCTTCTTCTGCTCGTTGGCGAAGCTCGAAACCACATTCTCGATATTCCTGAGGGCCTTACTCGAGCCCGAGTCCTTCTCGACACGGTCTGCACGTGTCTTGAACTCGCTTTGCGCGCTGCTAAGCGCCTCAGTAGCAGCGGACAGGCGTTGGGGAAGGTCGGCGAGGGCGCCAAGAATGTCCTCCTGGACGGCCGAGAGGTCGAGCTGCTGCGAGACAACTGCAGGCTCCTTGCTAGCAAGCTCCTCCACCTTGCGCTGCACTTCCGCGAGGGGCGCAACGAGCGCGCGGACGTTCTCCGTGACCTTATCCGAGAGAGAGTCAATGTTGAGCGCACGGTCGCGGACAGCAAGACGCGAATCGAGACGCTCGACGACGAGGTCCGACACCTGCTCCTTGATCTCGTGGGCATCCAGCGGGCCCACGATCGTCCTGAGCTCCGACGTGAGCCGGCCAACCACCGCATCCAGGTTGATCTGAGGCTGGAGCGAAGGCAGGATAGGGACAAGGCGGTCGACGATGAGACCTGCAGTCTCCCGCTTGTCCGACGCGAGGTCGATGAGCTGCGAGATGTTCGGCTTGACGGCCTGAGCGAGGCGCGCGGTGAGAATGTCGTAGTCGATCGGCTCCGCACGAAGGGCAGCGATGTGCGGGAGGAGCTTCTGGAACAGGTCCTGGAAGAGGTGCTCGTGGTTCGTCGAGGGCGCGCGGGAGGTCTCCATAGCCTGAATGCGTGCACCGAGTTGAGACATCGCAGAAGCGAGCGTGCTGATCGTCCTGTTGCCAAGGTCCTCAATGAGCTGCTTCAGTTCCGTATCGCGTTCGCGGGACACCGGGGCCTGGCTCTGAGGTTGAGACTTCAACAACGTGGTGATCTCCCGCTGCAAAACCGCCCGAGACTCTTCGTGGCTCTGTTCAATAATGCTCTTCAGCAGCTCAAAGTCAAACTCGCCACGCCCGTCCATCTGGCTATCATCTAAGCCACGCGCAGCAGACTCCTGCAGTTGAGAACGGAACAGTGAGAGGACCTCCGAGATCGCGGCTTCCGTGGACGAGTTGAGTGGCTGGGCAGCAGGAGCAGTGGCGACCTTGTACTCGTTGAGTGCCCTCTTGATCGTCTCAAACTTCTCCTCAAGAAGCCTCTCCAGCCGCTGCTCGTACTGCTGCATCTCAATGCGCTTCGACAGGTTCATGGGTCCAACCGACATGTCGGACATGGTCTCGTCGTCGTCGTCATGGTGCCTCGGTGGAAGCGACGAGCGACGCGGGCGACGAACGCTGAAGACATCCTCGACTGCTGGAGAGCCGGGGTCCGTGAACAGGCGTGGGCGGCCAATGCGCTGGGAGATAGGCGGTACGTGGAGGTCGTCGAGCGACGGACGAGGGCTGTGCTCGTAGATATCGCGCGAGCTGAGACGCGAACGGACGGTCCTGCGTGTACGCTCGCCGTCCTCGTTGTTGACAAGGGCCTTGAACAGACCAGCAGGCACCGTATTGGTGGAAACGGGATGCTTGAAGTCGAGCGGGATAGGCGCGCGCTTGGGCTTCGCGGTGGGCGGGAAGGGGAGTTCCTCCGCGCCGATCTGAGGCACAGGCATGGCGACAGGGACAGGCATGAGAGGCTTGTTCTCATCGTTCTCCTCGTCCTCGCTGAACTCCGGAGACTGCGGGACATTGTCCTTCTTCTGCGAGAGGTATGGGTACGTACCCGAGAACACGAATGGCTTGGCAGCTGCGTTGAGGCCACCATCTCTGTTGGCTCCGACCGTGGTCGTGGGTGGGCTCGCAGGAGCAGAATGTCTTGCGGGTGCAGAGTCGGCAGGAGGCGGGAAGCGGAACGATGTCATCGTGTTGACACCCTCATCTGAACTATCCTCGTCCATGTCACTCGACCTCCTCTGCCTCTTCTCTCGTCCCTGCGAAGCACGAACAGGTGCCGGTGCAGGAACAGCAGGCGGCGTTGGCAGTGGACGCGCGACGGGGGCGGCGGGAGTGTCAAAGGTGAGCTGTGGAACCCCTGGAGGAGGACGGAACGTGAACCCGCCAGGCTTGAATTCCTGCGCAGCAGCGTTGAGGGGCTTGCCGAGAGACGGCGTGCGGCCGTGAGTCGGAGGAGTGATACCACCCGGTGTTCCAGAGGCACTGAACGCCCCTGCCGCCCATGATCCTGACTGGCGACTGGCACCGAAGACGAAGGGTTTGGCGAACGGATTCAGAGACTCTGTGCGAGGGGCCTGTAGCTGAGCAGGCCGGGGCTGCAGTCCACCGGGAGTAAGATACTGCTCTGATGCGTTACGAGAGTGGGCGAGTGCTGGGTCATGTCCCGTCTGAGCAGAATACTGTGAACCGCTGCGAGAGTGGGGGAGAGGAGGAAGCGGTCTCCTGCCACCAGCAGACTGCTGAGCATAATAATCGGTGTAGGGTCCGTGACCTTCGTCGCTCGGGTTTGACACAATATCGTCGTCCTGGCTTGCGGCCACGTCAGGCATAGGAGGAGGGCGGGGGAAGTTCGGTATTCTTCGAGGAATCTCGAGCTCCTGCTTGACCTGCTTGACGCGCCGCATCATACGGCGATGGAGACGCTCCTGGCGCGCCCGTTCCTCGTCAGAGGGATTTGACCACTCGCCGATGCTCTGCGCACGTGTCAGCCTGCTGCACCGAATTTTGACGATGAAGAGGACCCTACCTCATCGTCCGACGTCTCGTTCGTGGGCAGGTCTTCGGACCCAGTCCACTCGCCAACCGCCTCTTGATCGGGGTCGACGTCCTCGCCAGCATCAAGGTCCTCAACCTCTACCTCGCCACCAGGGCTTTGAAGCGGCAGTCGTCCATCCCGAACGAATTCCTCATCCCCCACCATTCCACCAACAGACCTCAACGACAGTGCAGCCGACAACTTCGAGACATGGCGCGAGTGTATCCTGCTCTGCGCCACCGTGCTGACGCCATCTTGCTCCGTGCCTTCTGCCGAGTTGATCGTAACGTCTGCGGCACCTATTTCCGAAGCGTCGTCGGCACCCAAGTCCTGTACCGCAATCTCCTCCTCCTCCTCCTCTGGCTCTTCTTCCTCCGGGATTTCCACACCAAACCCACGGAGAAAGTCGGGTCGACTCTCAGGTCGGGACAAAGAGGTAGGTGGGGCGAGCGATGCAACGCTGGTTGGGACACGTCCTTGCGGAGCATGGATGATCTCTGGGGGAGCAGAAGACGGTGGTGCGGGAGAATCACGAGCGAAGACTTGGTCAGAGCCAAGTGTCGCACTTGGCCCGAAAGGATTGAACGCACCAGACGGGTTATACAACGGCGAATGACGCGACGAAGGTTGTGCGAGCGAGATGCTGTGGGCGTGTCGATTCTGTTGCAAGCGAGGCGGGAGCTGGTTCGGAGATGGGGAGAGGTTCGTGGGCGGCTGCGGGGAAGTAGAAAGAGAGTTGGACGCAGATGCGTTTTGGGACTGTTGCAACTTGTTCAGCTTGAAAAAGAGAAGCGCTGGGTCGGCCGGAGACGAGATCTGCGGCGCCACGTTAGAGGGACAGTGTGCATGCAACGCGTCGGACTCACCGAGGCAGCACGCGCATGCGGGGCGTGTATATGAGGGACGGTGCTCCCGCTTCCACGCTCGACCCCCAGCTTCTGCAACTTCTCCTCTATGATCCTCTGCTTGATGGTATCCCAAGCGGCCTGCGTTAAACGGTGAGCAGCTACCACGGAGAACAACCACCAACGCACGCACCTTGCCCGGCAAGAACACATCAACTGTGGGCGGCAAATGGTATCTCCAAGAATCTGGTGGGTATAATTCGACGGTGCTGGTCTCCGGATACCTCACTTCGCCCTGAACGGGCACATCGGAAGGAACGAGAGGCATTCTTGCAAAGGAGGCACGCGTCGGGGGCTCGTCGCCCTCTCCCGGGATCGTCTCGCGCGGCAGGTTGACAATGACCTTCTTTGGCTTTTGTGCAGCAGGTTGGGCTGCGGCTGCAGCAGGCGTCGCCGGCATCGGACTGACCTTTCTCTGGGGACCTCCCAATACCGCCTTCGGGGGACCTCCGACGCTCATGCTCGCCGAACGCTTGCTTCTGGGCACAAACGGCGGAGCGAAAGGCGCAAGTCCAGGAACCATGGGCTGGGGAAAGCCGGCTTGGCCGAGCGGTGTCATGGGTATTCCAGGCGGTGGGAGGATGCCTGCGGCGGCGAGCTGCATGACACTCGGGTGGCTTCGATGCATCGACGGCCGACCGGGCGCGCCTGGTTGTGGTGGGAAGAAGTTGGGTTGCATGGGGGTCTGGAGGGGATGTGGGGGCCCGTTCATGTTGAACGGCGGGTGCATGCCCTGCTGTATCGACGTCGGCAACGCTGGAGAGAACATGGGCGGGTTCTCGGCGAAGGACATGGGCTGCTGGGAGTTGAGCGAGGGTGGGATGAAGAGCCTCGACAGCTGCTGGCGATGCTGGGACACCATGATGGGCGGATAAGTCTACGAACGGACAAAGCGACAAGCGGTGGGCGCCGTCGGCGTCGACGAGCTCGACGGTGCGCGCGACGGGGAGAGAAGCGGGGACGGGGTATAATGGTGAGTCGACGAGGAGGAGGAGGTAACCCGCTCGAATCCGAGCCGACACGTGCCACGTGGCTCGCTTAATCCTTTAATTGAAGCCTCCGTCTTTCAAACAATTACAATGCCATTACTTATGTACAAGGACAATGGGTGACTCTCCGTAAGGATTTGGATACAGCTTTTACTAGATGTCGGAGTCTGAAGTACGTGACCCGGCCGAAAACGAGATGCAATCACAGACCGTAATGTATTTGAAGTCCGATTTAGAGACAGCTTACTCCAGATCAGATACTGATTGCGACCTCCCTCGCCCATCTTCGACCATCATTGCGATGTCCTTCATCCCCTATTAAAGGTGTCCTCAACAGTTGGAAGGAGGTTGATAATAGTGATATAACATCAGGCTGTTGTCCTATGTGTTTATATGGTCTGGAAGAGGTTGAGATCCAGGTCACCAGATCATGCCCGGGTTAGGTATGTGAAGCGCCCATTTCGTAGTGAAGTACACATTCGAGGCTCGTCGGAGGGCAGTTTGGTCGATTGAATAAGGGGGGTACCCCCTATTCAGATCCCAGCCTTTAGAATGCGGACGAAAGGTTCATCCAACTTCAAGAAATCCGTCCGAGTTGCGAATTGTCACGCTCGGAATCTCAAGATATGCTCCGGCCGGGTTTGAACATTCATAACTCGTATCCAAACAGCTTACGGAGAGTCACCCAATAAGTCGCTGAAGTCTGGCTGGTTGCTCTCTTTGAGTATGTCTCGCTGCGCTCGCCTTCGATATTTGATTCCTGTTCCTTCTCCTTCTCTGTGTGAACTCCAACACTGGACGCCGTGGATGCGGAAGGTGTGCGACGACAACGCGATCTACATAGCGAACGCCCTTGTCGGAATTGAGCCAGAGTTGCAACCGCGTCCTTTCACGAACGACCAACTATGTCAGACGTCGCAACCCAGATCTCCTCCCAGCCTTCCAGTCCTGAACCACTCGATCGACCGTACGACTACAGGCGCGTTCGTGTCCATCCTCGTCCTGCTCCCCAGACCGCGTACGGCTTCCTCGAGTGTCGCCGGCGCTGGACTCGCTGGTACTGCGAGCTTGCCTACAAGGACAGGCTCTCCACACTGAGCCTGGATGAAGCCGACAAACTCCTCAAAAGGCTGGAGTTCACCACGTCGGCGATGCTCCCCGGCCTCATCTACTCGGAGTTCCCTGCCCTTGTCCCCCTCCGCAACCGCCTGCTACCTATCATCGACGGCAATCTCGTACCTCAACACTACGTCTTTGCTTTACGAGATGATGCTACATGGCAGGGTATGCTGGCGCCGTTGGATCCGGAGGTGGTTGAAGCAGTCGGACGGAGATTGGGGGTTCCGGGCCAGGAGCCCAACTGGTATCCTCGACTGGTACGTGCAACCAGCATCG
Organism: Lentinus tigrinus ALCF2SS1-7; assembly: GCF_003813185.1. Classification (NCBI taxonomy): domain Eukaryota; kingdom Fungi; phylum Basidiomycota; class Agaricomycetes; order Polyporales; family Polyporaceae; genus Lentinus; species Lentinus tigrinus. The sequence continues at coordinate 91,708 of NW_027137965.1, forward strand.
CTTAATCGACGCAGATCTTCACTGAACTACTCTGCTAGCGGTGCCAAGTAACGGGACGCTGCATACGCCACCGTATGTTTGTATCGCAATGTCTGTGTGTATATTTCGGATTCTTTGTATCCGGCACGTTCCGTGGCCTCGTCGTCTTGCATGTGGCACCTACACTTCAATGACCCAGGCACTCTTTCAGCACGACTTTGCGACGCTGTGAAACTCAGACATTAGATGGCAAGTCACCAGGCTTTGATCCTCTGGACATCTGTTCACGCTGACAAGGCTCAGGTAACCCGGGTCGACACGTGCCACCTTGATTGAAGCAAGGCCGTTACTTGTCTTCTCCTACCGTCACCGGTCAGATATCGACGCGAGCTGTACTGCTGTCGAATTGCCGTAGATCTTGCGCGGGAGGAATATAGCGTAAGTACCCCAAATCTGCATGTCCCCTCTCGTATTCTACACGAATATACTTTGTATGTTCACTCAGGTCCAAATATTCATTGGCATTTAGCAGTGGCCCCTACGCAACCATGTTACAAATCGCATATCCCTGCGAGTATGTTAGTGGAGATGATGGTTCAGTCCGAATATCGAGTGAACTCCGCCGGGACGGTCAATCGGCCTCTGAAATGTGTAGGTGGCCTACGTTCGAGTTGTGAGTTCCAGATTTCAACTCAGCCTTCGAAGCGCTTCATCAAGATATCGTTGAGTATGAAGTGCTGCACTCCATCCAATGTTGTGCGCGGCCTTGCGGGGATGTGCAGTCATGGCGGCCGACGATGGACGCGATACTTACACTGGCCCTAACGTACAAGAGAACACTGCCACCAGCGACACGTTCTTCGGCAAACTCCCGGCCTTGTATCTTCAAGCGCTCCTCAACTACCGCAGCATCCAGTATGACCTTCCCTAGGCTTTCCGGCCCCGTCACGCTGATTCTGACAGGCTCTAGAGGTATCTAAAACGCGCGAAAATATCTCGGAGGTAAGATCGACCGCTATCATGTCTCCAGCGGTCAATGCAACGCGTATCGTATGGTACCTAGGAGATCGCAACGTCCGATGTCATGCGCTTGGAACACGGCACAGTAAAGGCTAGGTCCTTGTACAGCTTAGGGTGCATCTGACCCGATCTTCTACTGATATGAATTGCAATTGTGTCCCTCAAGCGCGAACCTTATGCCTCGCACCAGGGCCCTTCCCACTCTGGAAAGCCTCGTTGTCTCCGGCCCCAGTACGGTATAAGTATCTTTCGCCCTTTGATGTACCGCCGAAACAACCTCCCCACACCATTCACACCCAGTTTTCATCGCTCACTTTCCAGAATTATCTCGTTCTGCCCTCTACCATGTCGAAGAATCTTCGAATCCGCACAAAATCCGTCAGCACGAATGTCAGAGGACGTCGCGTAGGACGTGCTTGCCTGGAGTTGCTCGAGAAGAAAGCGTTGGTTGACGATGCAGCAATTGAGAACACGTTCTACAATCTCGAGGTCTACATCGTTGACCCCGGAGTGGACTTGGACGAGTTGATCACGGAAATGGAGTCCGTCCCGCATTTGTTGGAGTTTGTGCTGTCAGGTGCGTACTGTACTGACCCCCACGGCAGAATGGGTTTACAAGCGAATCGATATAGGCATCAACGACTATCCGTTCAGCGTGCTCCACGACTCAATCATGCAAGCTTTCCCAACCACTCCTGACGCCTTCGAGTCTTCTCGCGCTGCGCGGCTACTCAACCGCTTCTCCCTGTCGCTTCTCTTCTTGCCGCCAGGTGCCGCCACGGACAACTTCGCACAGCTTAGCCAGCATCGTCGTGCTGTCGAGCTCGCCGTCCCAGTCCTCCAAAGTCTTTCTGGTACGACCTTCGTCGATGACACCGCCCAAGACGACGATGCTACAAGCCCATCATCCCCTACATTTCCCACGAAGCGCAGATCGCAACAGAAGCGCAAGCAGTCGATGAGGGCCACTCGTGTCCCTCTGATCGATGCGCGGCCATTCGACAACTATGGCGTCACGGTACCTGCATCAAAGTCTCAAGCTTGCGAGCTAGCTGCGATCATCCTTGAAGAACAGATGAATATATTGAAGGTTTGCCTGTCATAGTTCTCCGTCTCCTCGTTACTGATGAGTATGTGATAGTATTTTCTTGACATCTTCCGAAACCCGAGCCTCGTATCTGTATTCAAGACCCAGTATTTACCTCCCCCACCTCCCGAATCGCAGGACATGCCCGCACCAGCAACGTCCACGCATGCATCCCCCGACGACGACATCACCCATGCACCCGAGGCGGGAGCCTATCCATTCGTGCAGCCAATGAAAGCTGCGCTCTACTTCGACAGCGCCAAGGGCTTCGGACAGTGGCGCATCCTCATCGGCAACGGCGCATCGCAGTACCTGAGACAGGCTCGCAAGAAGGACCCGTCGACGTTTCGAATAATCATCAACAAGATCAAGTGCGCTTCGACTCGTTGGCAGTAGTTATGCTATGACGCGTTGACTGACACACATTCTAGGGCGCTCTCCAACGGACACTTCTCTGACGACAACCACAAGAAGCTCACGGGGTCCGAGGTCGAGGTCCCGATCTTCGAGGCCAAGATGACGAGAGACACTCGCCTTGTGGTTAGCTCGCTCCTCACGCCATTTCAGATGCATATATGCTGATCTCTATATAGTATCAAGTCGACTGTGTCCCGGAATTCCAGAGCAACGTTCGTCTTCCCCATCGCTGCCATCTGGGTTTATGCTAATAAGGGTGCTTGTAGGTCGAGCGGCAAGGTTCGCCTCGTGATCACCTCCGGATTCCCTACTCTCCGCTCTCTACTAACGAAACACTCTTCAGTAATACGAATTTTCGGTATCTATACTCACGGGCAGATAGGTCGTTTGGTTTGGCAAGGCATGGGCTGGCAAGTAGCACGCAAGGGTGCAGAATACGTCAATAGGTTCGTGTATTCGATCGATTCGTCTGTCTTTCTCACTGAAGGATGTGCAGGTGCAACTTCCGAAAGTCCGCGGATGCGTCCCGCGGTGACGTGTTCCTCCCCGGTTCGTGGCCTCCGGTGGAGACAGAGACTACGCCCACAGCACTCCCCATGCCCAACCTCGTCAAGGAAGATCTCGACGAGGTAAGAGCCACCTAACTGAAGCTGTTTGAGATGGTTGATACCGATCTGACACCTTTCTCACTTGTAGATGCATTCGCTGCTCGTGTACGTCTGATTCAGCCCCTCGGACTACAGTGGTTGATTAACGGCCCTATTATAGGTTGGAGAAGTTCGTTACGTTTTCCCAGGTTCGTTCATGGAGCTTCTGAGAGAGCTACGGAATAATGCTGACTGCACGATTTCTAGGCTCTTCTCAATGGTAATGTATACTCCGGAATCGAGTTTCTTTGAAACAGCGTCTAACACTCTGATAGGTATTCTGGCGGATGAGGACATCACCCACGTCTTTGATGTCTCGTAAGTCTCTCGCATGACTAGATGTGGCGACGTACTCATTTGCTCGGTAGCCCCAAAGAAAAGCAGATCATCGAACACCCGTCGTCGTGTTACGTCCTAGGTGCGTTGCGGCATTGACGAGCTTTATGTTGGATCTGAACTTGCTTCGTCATTACCCAGGCAGAAGCGGCACGGGGTAAGTACTTCCCACTACATCAACATCCGTTCTCGCCTCAACCAATGCAACATCCGTCAGGAAAACCACGACGATGCTGTTCAAGATGCTCGGCATCGAGCGCTCGTGGGAAGACTTCCGCGACAACCTGCCGAAGCCCCGCCAGATGTTCGTCACGCAGTCCCGGGTACTTGCTGAGAAGGTGGAGGAGTATTTCGCTAACCTGCATAGGTCCCTCCTTGTGGGCAAGCAAACGAAGGATGAGGTGGTGCGCAAAAGCGCTCAGCAAGTCGTACTCGTCGACAAGGATGAAGAGGACCGGCACCACGGAGACTCGAACCTTCCGAAGCGTTTTGGAGCTTTGACGGACGAACATTTCCCTATATTCCTTACCTTCGATCAGGTGCGTTGGTGTTGTACGCTAATACTTTGATGAGTCCTAAGCGCACTCGGACCTGGCAGGTATGCCGTCTTCTGGAGAACGAGTATCTGTATGAGCATGAGGAGCGTCAGAGGCACGAGACGGTCTCGCGAGCTATCGATGAGTTGATGGAGTTTCGCGACTTCTCCGGATCCGTTCAGACACGACGGTGGTCGAGCGAGCATATCATGAAACGGCAGAACTCCTTCGTCTCCGAAACGAAATTCGTCGCGGAATACTGGCCACACCTGCGAACCAAAGGGTTGGGTAGGCATCATCCTGCTTCATCATCATGTTACATATCTGATCATGGGCCTTGCTGGTAGATCCGAGCTTTGTTTTCGCGGAGTTCATAGGTCAGTCCTGATTCAGAAACACAGATTTCTTGCTCATTCTTGCGCCGAGAAGGTATCATCAAGGGCTCTGAGAAAGCCTTGGCAAGACCGGAGGGATACCTTGACCAAGAGACATACTGCGAAAGCCGACGCTCCCAGACGATCAGTGCGGACCAGCGGGAGAGCATCTATCGGTCGTTCCAAGCTTACCTAAAGCGAAAGGCGGAACGTGAGGAGTGGGACGCTGCAGATCGGTATGCGGATTGTCTCGGATGGTGTTACGTTCGCACTGCTGACCAGCTACAGCTCGCATGCTCTTATCAAGTCTCTTCGCGGGGGCGTTCCCGGACAAGCCATCGACTTCATGTGAGTCTCTCATTCTCCTCAGAATTCGAAGGATGTTGCTAACCACATGTTCATTAGGTACGTTGACGAAGCTCAAGACAATCTCCTCATCGACTCCCTGAGTGCGATTCGCTATGATACCCATTGGCGCCTTCTTCTCACGAGTAGTTGTCTTCACGCAGTTCTTCGAAATCTCTGTCGTAACCCCCATGGAATGTTCTGGGCAGGAGATACCGCACAGACGATCTCCGCCGGGAGCGCGTTCCGTTTCAATGACCTCAAAGCTTTCATGTACAGACTCGAGAAGGTTGTTGAGTCAAGCATCCTCCTTCATTCATTTCAACGCTGATGTACACACGCCGCGCAGAACACAATAACTGCTACGGGTGCAAAGCAGGTGCAGCCAGAGTCTTTCCAGCTCGCGGTCAATTATCGATCCCACGCCGGCATCGTCAACTGCGCACACACTGTGATCGAGCTTCTCACCACACTTTGGCCATATGCGATCGATAACCTCACCCAAGAGAAAGGTATCGTCGATGGGTTGAAGCCCGTTTTCTTCAGCGGATGGGACCAGGATACTGCGCGCTATGAGCAGTTCCTGTTTGGCGAGTCGTGAGTCGCGATACACTCCCAGTGTCACCAAAACACAACTGAAGATCTGTGCAGGGGAAGTCGTATTGAATTTGGTGCACAGCAATGTAGGGATCGTGCTCCATCCAATTAAGTTGCGTATACAGTCTTACGGATACCTTTGGCACAGGTATCTTGGTCCGCAACGACACAGCTCGCGAGAAACTCCGGAGTCAAGTTGGGAGGGAGATCGGTCTGATCTTGTTAGTGACGCTGTCTCGTCACGAATTCCGACTAGTATACTGACCATTTGGACTTCATCAGTACTATATACGAAGCGAAGGGCCTTGAGTTCAATGACGTACGTGTTAATCTTCTGGTCTTCCAACCATTTTTTCTGAGTGTATTTGTTAGGTCCTTCTCTACAACTTCTTCGAAGATTCGACCGCGGATGTTTCGCAGTGGCGAGTTGTACTAAATGCTCTTCCGCCTCGTGAGCACGTCCCTGCCCCGAGTTTTGACGAGATCCGTCACAACATCATCTGCCGCGAGGTGCGCCGGCTTGTCAAACTTTTTCTAGTGTATACAACATGAATTAACATATTTGCAGCTGAAGTTCCTCTACGTCGCCATCACTAGAGCTCGCAAGAACCTGTGGATAGCGGATAGCTCGGCGAAGGGAGAGCCAATGCGCGTACGTCTCAGGGCAGCTTGGCGATGCACTTTGCTGATGATTTGCCTCAAAGACTGTCTGGAACCACAAGGGTCAACTGGAGACATGTACGCCTGGCAGCGATATACCACAGCTTGCGATGTCATCCACTCCAGAAGAGTGGGCCGCTATGGCACTATCGCTCTTCAACAACAAGCGTTACGCTCAGGCAATGCACTGTTACGAGCGTGCTGATCTGTCGCGCGAGAAGGCCGTCGCCTATGCGTACCACCTGCGCGAACAGGCTCGAGCTGCTCCGGTGAACGCTCGTGGAGGGGCACTCTCTCAAGCAGATGCTTACATTCTCGCGGCGGAAGCTTTCCTCATCTCTGCGCATGACGCCGTTGTGGAGAAGAGCGCATACTATCGCATTGCAGCGGAGTGCTTCGCCTTCAATGGTGATCATGCCAGAGCAGCAGAAGCATACCAGGCTGCTGCGGAGTACGATCTCGCCGCTCAACACTATCGTCAGGCGGGGAAGTTCGAGCAGGCAGTGGAGGTCATCAAGTCACATAGAGCCAAGATGGATACGACCGTTGTCGAAACGATTACTGAGGTCTCGAAGCTCTACTTTCTCAGGGAGCAACAAGTGGAGTGAGTTATTGTCTAATCCTTGTACTTACTATGGACATTCTCACATAGAACGTGACTACAGGAAGGCCAGGGAGCTGTTCGAGACTGACGAAGATGCCCTGGAATATATGGACGACTTTGGCCTCGATACCGCACGTGCGACCCTTCTCGAACAGCTTGGGAAATACTCGGAAGCTGCTGATTTGCTATTCGAGGAGGGTAATACTCTCGAGGCTCTCCGAGTGCTTGCCTTGGATCATGGAAACGAGCACTCGGTCAACAGAGCGGTGCAAGTTATTCTGGCTGGACTCTGGGATGCAATATCCTTTGGCGTCATCGTCTCAGATGAGCTCCTCAAGCAGAATCTCTCCCTAAGGACACTACTGGACTACGCACACACCATCGGGATGGAAGGGCTCCATATTGAAGAGACCTCTCTAGATGAGGTGGGCTTCGTACACATCTATCAGCAGGTGTTCGTAACTGATGGCGCCGTAGCTGCATATGTTCCAAGCCATCACTCGTCAAGATCACTCAAAATTGGTCGAGATGGCCAACAAGTTTTGTGCTTCAGACCGGCTAGCGCAGGCTCTACTTTGTTTGGACCATGTCTTCTCCATGCCTATCCAGCTGCTTCAACTGACTCTGCCGGAAGTCGCTACAAATCTGCAGAATTTCTTGTCCTACGTCCGCCTTCTGCAGGCTTTCTCTTACATCCCCCATCCGACCGACAACTTCGGCATCCGGAAGCTATTACATTTGCACGCCATAACGGAGGACCACTTTGTCTTGCCCAAGGACGCGTACCTCATCACGCGAGTCAGTGAACGCCTGATCAGCCGCTTTCAGACAACAGATCGAGGCTACATCATTCCTCGTTGGGAGCTGAACAATATCGTTCAGTTTGGCCTTCAGGAACGACTGCTTCAAAGGGTGAATGAGGAGAATGTCATCTGCCGCAGACTCTCTTCTCTACGCCCCTGTCTACCCTACGCCGCGTATCTTCCATGTCCTCGAGACGGCTGTCCCAGGTATCACGGCGAGCTCGATTACTATGGCACGGCGGCATACAACATCCGCGTGCGCATTCATCTCCTGCAAATGCTGATATATCGCACGCTCGATGGTGTTGATTCTTTCCCCAACCGCATTCATCAGATGAGGTATGAATGCTTTCGTCGTTCGACATTGAAGTTGGAGCGACGCTGACTTGCTGGTTGATGCTAGGTTCTGGCTTCGCCAACTGCATGCAACAATGATACCCGGGCATCACAACCTTGGAGGGCTGCACGCTCTTTCTGCAGATAGCATCCCCGAGCTCCAGATGGGCCTCGCGCTCGTGAAACTCTGGGTACAGGATGTGCTTTACTACTTGGAGCCCTGGCGCGCCGCCGATCAATATCTCACACAACTCCTTCAATGCGCCCGGCTTGCCTTCATTCTGGACTTCAGACTTGCCGTAAGCTGTATGGACCGGGTGCGATGTGTCACGGAGTTCAGACCCGTCGACCTCATGAGGAAGCATGGAGACATGAGCTCATATGTTGTCCACGACATGCTCAAACTCCTGGATAACTCCGATGACGTATCCTTGAACCGAGGGTTCCTCTTTGTGAAGTACGTCTCAATGTATTCAAAATGTATTATGGTTCGCTGCTGACGTCGAAGCTAATATCTAGACATGTCATCGAGCAACGCGTGCCCATAGACATCACGGCTCTTTGCGATCTCCTGGATCATCTGTGCGGATGCGTCCTTCTCGCTACCCGTGGTCGTTCTCGTGGCGTCTCAGGCTCCCTCGACAAGTTGACACTCCCGAAGAGCTGGCTACTAGATCTCATGCCTCATGTCCACTGCCTTCCCTCCAGGAAGATCAATCTGTCGTTTATATACTCACGGAACATAGCAGAACTTCTCGAACAGATATACATGGGAGCTGCAGAAGCCGGTACGTTGGAGTTACTAATTGTTCGTCGCTGGAGGTGACGTATGACCGAGAATCTAGGGCATCTGCTGTTTGAGAGAACCAATCTCAGCAAGGTATCCTACCTTGTCAGGGATGTGTTCCTCGTCCGGATGTGAGTGCACTATGTTCCCGATCAAACTCGATGATAACAACTGAGATTCATTGTCCCTAGCTTCAACAACTTGTGCTTCTGGGGTTACAACATCTCCGCATTCGGCCTCAGGAATGAGATCCTCCAGACAATCACTTCCCTACGTCAACCCGGTCGGAGATTCTCGCCCGTGGTGGAAGAGTACGCTTCCGATCGGTCTTTCTCGCTTCCTGTCTGTGAACTCACGTATGTCCACAGATATGTCAGTGCGCGGTTCTGGGATCAATTGGCCAAGACGGTCCGTCGCTCCGTCTCGGGGGAATCATCATCGGACGAGTTGGTACAACTACACTACGGCGCCCTTCCCAACCCCGCACCTTCCCTTCCAGATATTCGGCATGTCGCCTATCAACGAGTTGAAGATATCCCGCGACTTCTCAATGCAGATGCGTTGAATATATTCGACGCGGTCTCGAGTGGCCCGACACATCCTCCAACTGATGTTTCATATACGACGACACAGGCCTCTTCCGTTCCTGCGCCTTCCGTCGACGACGCTGACCAGGACGACGACGTTGGTGGTACAATGGATCCAGACGGGAACCTCGAAGAGTTTGCGCGGGAGATATATTCCAGTGAAGCCGACGCAGGGCCCAAAGTACCGAGTGCGAACGAGTTCAAGGCAGCTAGCACACTTGCGGCTGCGTACCGTCGCCGTATCTCCAGGCAAACCGCTGGGAAGAGGAAACCTCTCGAGGAGATCAAGCAGCGCATCTATGCCGCATTCCTTGCGGAGGCGCAGAGAGCAGGATGGTCCAAGTCATACTATCGACTCCTGTTCCTTGGACCAGTTCCACACCTCTTCGTTGTCGTGGAAGCTATGAAGAATCACCTCTATAACGCCAAGAACAACGCCAAGAAGAGACTCAACTTCGTTCAGCACCTTGAGCTTGAGACCATGAGGTCGTCGTTGACGGAAATCACGTACGTCACCAATCGTCTGCAAGAGTGTGAATACTGACCTCTCCCCAGGCGCCGTTTCAAGAAAGCTTGTGCTCTACACGACGCTCTCAAACCGACGTCCAACATGCATGCAGAGCGAGATGTACAGAGACTGGTAGGCTACACACGGGAGGCAGCAGAACTGCTGAAAGAGGACTTTTCCGCATCGACGATGTCGGAATGGAAGGTCGACATGGATATCGCTATGCGGGGCATTGTCGAGGTGAAGAAGGTCGTGAAGCCGAAGAAGCCTGAGCTGCAGCTCGACGATGATATGCTCATGCCCGACGACGACAGTGAATTGCTCTCTGAATACTAGGACATGAGAGTCTGTACATACCTTGTCTTCGAGTTGTGTTCTCATCGTAGTGCGACTTGCCTCCTGTTCCTCTGCGTCAGCTCGTGTACGGTACAATAATTACCTTTGTATCCACTGGCATATTGGTCTTTCCTACTTGTTGCGTCAACTTCCCGATTATTGTCATTCGCCTAGTACTACATACCCTTCTCTTGATTCGCACTGATGTTGTCCAGAATGTCCCTTGCGCCCGTCTCGATGTGCACTTGCGCGAGCTTCGTCCCAGTTTTTGCTGTGTGCACATGTGCCCCAACACGAGCGCGTATTTCGAGACGGTGATAGACCTACACTCGGGGAGAGCGGGATCCGAAGGGTGCGAAGAGCCCGACTGGGCGTGCATGAGGGGTCGGCGTGTACGTCGAGTTGAACAAAACAGGCTGCTTTGGCAGTCATTCGAGGACTTTAAAAGTATGATACGAAGGTATTGAGCCGAGAGCTGAACGATAGCGTTGAAAGCGAGAGGCTGCAAAAGAAGACGAAGTCATCAATGTCGAGGTAGGGGTTAAGTCACGCGGTCGAAGAGGGAGGTCGAAGCTTGTCGAATTTCAGGTACTAGCTAATAAATTAGTGCGATATGTACTGAAGCGGATGCTTCGCTTGCATAATGCGAGGGCGGTGGAGGTGTAAAAGAACTGGGAAGAGGGAAAACATAAGTACGACTAGAGCGCTAGACGGCTAACATACCGGGCGCGTAAAGTGGAAGAAGGAGCTGGATCGAATTGTGTACGAATGCTAGGATACGTGGACATTGAACGAATGGTACAGTATTAGTCCTGAGGGTGTAGAGCAGGTGCGAAAATTTGTTAGAAGTTGATAAATGAGGGGATGGAGAAAGGACGTGGCACCGCGTCGAGTGCACCATGGCGCTGCAGGCGCCGGTTTCGTGCGGATCCGTAACGTCTTCGGGTCGCGCTGCAGCGTCGAGTGTGTTGTCGAGGACGCTACTGTATGAACGTGTTGCCTGGGTCGCTTTGGTTCTTAGCTGACGTCGGCGGCGACGTGTCCCGCTGACTCGCTGCTGACTGGTTCTCGAGCCTTCGTGTGATTACAGGTTTGTTCCGGGCTCGTTCTGGTCGACGATGCATGCGGAGAGGACGTCGTGAGCGAAGTACATGAGGAGTGAGGGTGTCGGAGGGTGCGTTCGCGGTTGTAGGACGTGTCGGAGGACGTGGTGCGCGCAGCGGCGTGCGCTACCTATCAACGATGTAGAAGGCTCACCTCGAGATGTACATCGACGGGCGTATGCACAACCATTTCTCCGGGATCCCTGAGGGCATGAAGACGCTCTTCGGGCAGAGCATTGACTGCTCGGCCTTGTGCGGCACGGGCGGGGGCCCCGACACTCAGCAGAAGCCAGATACAGCGGCTCGCGGGGTCGCGAACGTTCATGCGCGCGCTTGGTGGTGTCGGAGGACGCGAAGGTCGGGCTGCTGCTAGTTGGCGGGCCGAGTGCGTGGCTGGACCCGACGACGGAGCTTGGTGAGTCTTCTGTTGTCGACACTGCTAGTACGTGTGAGGGTGAAGGTGGCTGACAGGGAACCTCACGCGTCATGCCGATTTTATCCTGTGCGTGTGCATGCTCGCCCGTCCTTCCAGGTACCTTCGCTTGAGCTGACACACTACACACTATTGTCCCGCAGATACCGTGGAAGCTGAGACTCACGAGGAGGGAGGATATAGATGCTGCGAGCGTGCGCGTTCCTGCGGTAGGCCAGTGTGACCTCGACGGGCCCACCGGGGCCATGCACTCGGTCGGCTACTGGCCTGAACCATCAGCACGGACCTGTGATTCTGTTGATTATCTCAGTCTCTTTCAGGTAAGAGATACGATGACTCAGACCCACTGCAGTTTTGCTGGACAGTCGGTGTTGGCCCAGTGTTTGTTATGGCTGAACGTACGTTCGGGCTTCATTAGTTTATGAAATCTCTGTTGTTCGTCGCGGTGCACGAGTTCTACTCACAAATATAGAGGCTTAGCCACCAGCCCGCTCACCAACCATGACTCCGTCGGACCGTTCACGAGGATAAGGAAAGAGCCTGAGTGCAAGCCTGCGCAAGCGCCTCCCTAGAGCTATGGGCGTCTTCTATCGGGTGTATCTCGGACCGTCCCGATCATCTCCGACACGTACCACTAACACGTCCGACAACCACTGGCACAGGCTGTCTCTAAGCACAACTCTAGAACGTATCAATACTAACGACATTAGCTTTGTCAAGCCTCATTCATAGGATGCGCTCCCGGTCGGCGTGCTTTTCGCGTATGATGTCCCAGTCGTCGACTGAGAGCCCTGTCGGCGGTTATACCACGCCCTCAGGGCTGAAGTACATCAATATTGTGAGTACCAACTTCGTCTCGCTAAACTACGAGACGACTTATTCATTTCAGGAGGTATCCGAACCGAATTGTACTAAGTCTGAACGGTACATGCGGCCTGAGTGCTTACAGGCATCTGACCAACAAGTGCAGGTGGCAGGTCTGGAGCCTCACGACGCCATTACCGCAGCATACATCCTTCTTTGTCCCGCCTCGTGGAAGCCTCAATCCGTGACATAATATGTTCTATATTTTGTGGGAGATCAAACCTCGACACGACACCGACACTCTCCTTCGACCCAAAAACTCGCCATGGCGACACAACGGCAAGGCGATGTACAATCCGGTGTATCTACCTTGGAATGGTCACCACTTGACCGGGTCCTCAACGACCTCCAGAACGCTGCGCGTATGATCTATGGTGCGCCAATATCTCACACCATTGTCAGACTCCTGCAACTCAGCGCACATACTCAGAGATGGACGAGAGGTCCTTTGCGACCTTGTCCGAGGAGCTCACACAGAGCTTCCCGGACGATTCTCAATCATTTTTGAATAGCGTTGCTGCCGCGGTTCTTTCTAGCCTTAACATCGCGCTTGCAGCAATCGATTGGGCAACTGATCAGAGCGGCAAGACGCACCCCAAGAGGAGCACAGATGAATGCTGGCGGGCGGTGGTCCTAGCACGTCCAGTGCTCACGGAAATCGCGCGTCTGTCCAAGCAAGTAAGTTTTGCTCAACCGAATGGCTTGGCAGCAAGCGTCTTGATGGACCTGCCCCACAGAATGAATGGTGGAAGCACGCCGATATAGTAGCCAAGCCCTTCGCAAATATCGGCATTGAAGCACCCTCGAACGCGGAGGAACTCTCGCATATCGAAGCTGCAATTCTTCAAGACCAGAGAGATGTTTTGAAGGTGCGCATGTTCCTTATGCGTCGCTGGATCAGATCACCCCTGAATTCTTCCCGTCAGTGCTACCTCGCATGGGCTCGCCTTCCTGATGTAGCGGAGCATATGAAGCGTAACTCTGGGAGGTCGGACGAGGGCGACGATCAGCCTTCTCCGGACCATTCCGAAACATACCAGCACGCCCCCCACACCCACACAATTACTACCGAAATTGCAGCTGACGACGTGAACGATGCCATTGCTACGTACCTTCCCCTCCGTCCGCCGAAGTCACTATTTTTCCTCGAGTCAGCCGAGGGATTCGGAGAATGGGAGATTCAAATCACATCCAGCGCGACAACAGAGTTGCGCAAATTGCGGAGACGATCCCCCGTGTCATTTGAGAGGACTCTAGCGACGCTCAGGTACAGATATCAATTTCATCAATTGGGTCCAACCTTATACGATCCACATGATAGGGAGCTCTCAAATGGAGATTTTTCCTCCGCCAATCACGTCCTGCTCTCTGACACCGAGGGAGCTGTTCCCATTTTCAAGGCGAGAGTGACGGACGAGTTGCGTCTGGTGGTAAGTCGTCTATACCTCAGCTCGATTCAGTGCTGATCGTCTTGTTCAGTATTGCATAGATTGCATCCCTGATCATGAAGCTGAGGTGAGTCAATGGTGTCCTAGTACCGGTGGCGTAAACTCAGCTTACACGGTTGTCACCAGGTCGACCGACAAGGTGCGCACTACGCTAGCTTGTTGAAGTAGTACGCGCTGACTCTTTGCCGTTAGCGATCCGTGTCTTTGGAATCTACACGCATGCGCAGCTCAAGATACGCCTGAATTTCTGGAACAATGTCGCGAAGGATTTGGGACGGCAGGGGGAGATGTACCGAGACAGGTACGAGCGTCCGCTGGCCCACTTAGATAGTCTACGAGTCAGTCTTGCTGAAACGTCCTTAGGTGTCGTCGACGCAGCCGCCCTCGCAATACAGGAGAAAACATCTATACACCTCTGACGTTCCCGATGCTTCCTGAGCGAGCGTCACCTGAACATTCCTTCCTGCTTCCTGTGCTCGCTTCGGAAGCAGATGTGAGTAGCATGATGCGGTCGTTTGTCTCACATTGACTTTCGACTGACAGGCCGCAGACATTATCTCAATGAATAGGATTGTCGTGTTGTCCAAGGTACGTTCAACCGGGTTAGTTGCTTCAGTCGACTAGAGCTCACGAGGTTGGTATCTCTCAGCCTCTCCTGCACAGTATGTACTATCCGATTTATCAGCGCTGACGCGACTCGGTGCTCTGTATTGAGATCACGTTCTATTGTAGGTTTCCTCGCCGACCACGAGGTTCCATTCATGGGGCAACCATCGTGAGTACACCGGCGTTAGGAGAAACAAACACTCATACCATCTCATGCGCACTCATAGGCCCCTTGAGATGAAGATCATCGAACATGACGCCTCATGCTTCGTGATCGGCCGTTCGGGGACGGGGTAGGCATAATTCATGCAATTGCATAGGTCGTCTTTGTTGACGCTGATATTAGGAAAACCTGGACGATGATGTACAAGATCATCGCCATCATGCGGGGTTCGGAATTGTGGAACATCGAGCGAGCGAAGCCGCGCGTCATGTTCGTGACTCGTTCCTCTATGCTGGCGGATCAGGTGCACAGCATGACCTCTCAGCTCCTCGAGGCCTTCAGACTGGCAACTCTCGCGGAAGACGAGCTGGAGGGGATCGGGGAGCAACGGGCGCAGTCAAGTACACCGGCGAGTGCACAACTCGGTGGGAAGCGGCGGCATGGTCTCCCGAAGCGATGGAGCGCCCTCGAGGAGAAGCACTTCCCACTTTTCGTCACCGTCGACGAGGTATGTAATCAATTTTTTTATCACACATGTTCTGTTTGTGGCTGATGCGTGCCCTCAGCTCTACTCTATGCTTGAGGCGGACCTTTTTGTGGGACTTCGTGAACTGGACCAAGGCGAGCTCGACATGTGAGTGCCAATGGTTTTCGAGACCCGGCTCGACGTGGCTGATTGTGAATAACAGAGACGTTGGAGAGGATAGTCTGCTGTCGTCGGTCTCGGGCAATAGATTTGTCAAGACGTATTGGACCCACTTTCCGCGTTCGCTCACGAAGGGATTTGGTGAGTTCTGTGGCTCGAGTTACACCCTGCGACTCAATTGACGAGTGTTCCTGACAGATCCTATGACGGTTTTCAGCGAGTTTCTAGGTATCGTATACCAGAACAAGTTCCCCTCTGAATAGCATCGTTGACCGCGACTTCATAGGCGTGATCAAGGGCTCGGAAACGACTGTAGGGACCAGGGGAGGATATTTAGACCGACAGGCGTATCTTGCGTTGAGCACGCGATCATACCCCACCTTCGCGTCAAACAGAGCCGGCGTGTACGACCTGTTTGAAGCGTATCTGCGGCTGACGCGCAAGCGCAGAGAGCGCGACAGCGCCGATAGGTGAGGCCTTTCCCAACGCTTTCGAGGTGTTGTTGTACTGACCTCAGGGGCACCGATGTCAGAGCACACGCGTTGCTCCGACGTCTAGACTCGTCTCGGCTCCCTGGTCTTCCCGTCGACTTCTTGTATGTGTCAAAATGCTCGAGACCTTTCATCATACTCACTCCCAGATAGGTTCGCCGATGAGGTCCAGGACAATCTCATTGTCGATATGTTGCGTGAGTCATGATACCTCAAAGTCACTGTGATAGCGATTAAAGTCATTTGGAAGTGCTCCGTTCGCTGTGCAACAATCCAAACGGACTCTTCTGGGCAGGGGACACGGCACAGACCATCGCTATTGGTAGCTCGTTCACGTTTAACGAGCTGACGTCGATGTTGCACCGGCTTGAAGTTCGCACTATCTCGTCCCTATCGATTCTATTGCTTTACTGATTGACTCCGCTGCCGGTCATCCTCGTTCATCTAGGAGCGGCAAGCAAATCCGATGCAGGTCCCTCCCACCACATTTTACCTATCAATCAACTATCGCTCTCACTCCGGTATCGCCAACTGCGCCCAGACAGTCGTCGACCTCTTGATGACCCACTGGCCCGACTCGCTGGACAGGCTCGGACCTGAACATGGCTGGCGACCTGGACCTAGGCCGGTTTTCTTTGGTAGTTCCGGGACAGACGAATCAACCGTCTTTGATCGACAGTACACACGTGCATCGTAAGTCTCCGAATGATCCAGGAATCTATTCCTGACTACTCACTCGGATGATGTATCAGGCCGCTCACGTTAGGCTCAGAACAGTGTACGTGTGACGAGTAGGAAGGACTTCATACCGCATGTGCTAACCTTACACAGGCGTCATCGTCCGGGACGAAGCGGCTAAAGAAGCCTTCCATTCTCGTGGTATTTTCTCAGGACTTGTTTTGTAAGGCTTTCCGCAAGTTATTCAGGGGGTGCGCTCTATTGAACTCGTAACATTACCCCTCAGGACGATCTATCAAAGCAAAGGCCAGGAGTTCGACGATGTGTGTAGCCAGTCTCACGCACCATTGTATCCCCCTGACTTCTACTTCAAGGTATTTCTATATCATCTGTTCGAGGACTGTCCGGTCTCTCTGCAGCAATGGCGTACACTTTGCGAGCCTCGCATGGCAGGGAGAGGTACCGTGCTTTGGGCTGAGAACTCCAGAGGTTTCTGCAGAGAGGTATAGATAAATTTGTACTCTAGTGATCAAGTTGCTCATGCTCGCTGAGATAGCTCAAAATGTTCTACGTCGCCTTGACCAGGGCAAGGCAGCGCCTGTGGATCGTGGACGGGTCCGGGATGGCATCACCCATGGTGGTCAGTTTGCGCCATGTCCCGACAGAGCTCTCACTTGCTGAACACATTCTCAGGAACTCTGGACAAGACGAGGTGTGATCGAGGACAAGAGTGGAGAGGACGCTCCATTGTCTCTCGTTGGCCAATCCTCCGCGGACGACTGGGCAAAACGAGGCAAGCAGTTCATGGACAGTCGGGAGTTCAGTCTGGCACAACAGTGCTTCGAGAATGCAGATCTTCCTTCAGAGAGCGAAATCGCCAAGGCATACCTTCTACAAGAAACAGCGGACGGTGCCTCAGCCTTTTCAGCCGCTGCCTCAGCCTTCGGAGCATGCGCGAAGAAGACCTCTGGAGAGCAGGCGAAGAAGCTCTTCCTGGCCTCGGCTGCTTGCCATTACCGTGCGCGCAACTTCAAGGCGAGTGCAGAAGCTTGCTGCCAAGCAGGCGAGTTCTCAAAATGTGCCGAACTGTATCGCAAGGCTCGCATGATGGAGGAGGCACGGCAGACCGTACTGTGTCATCGACCGGATGTCAGCGATGTCGTCTTTGAGAAGATCTGCATGCACTTCTTCGACATCAACGAGCGATTGTAATGCGTTTTTTTTCATCATATGTATTGTGTTGCTCACCTGGTAATTCGCAGGAAGGCCATCGAGATGTTCACGCCCAAGGAGGAGGCTATAGCGTTCATGAAAGCGCATGAGCTCTACCGCGCGCTCGCCCCCTACCTCGTGGACCTTGGGCGAGTCCGCGAAGCAGCAGAGATGTACTTGAATCAGCTCCACGATGTACCGAATGCAGTCGAGCTCTTCTTCCGTGACCAAAAAGATGTTCACATGGTCGAATGGGGGACGCGAGCACTGCTGGAGGAGCTCTGGTGCCGTCTGTCATTCGGTTGCAAGGTGGATCTGCGTTCTCAACACAGCGAACTCTCCAAGCTGCTTGTCCTAGCATCTTGCCGTCTCTCCGAGTCCTTCAGCGGTAAATCGGGCAGCGAGCAGGCGGAGAATGAGGTAATCTTTTCACGTCCAAATGATGCTTGCAGTGTTGACCCAACGTGACAGCTCGCCGTGTTTGTCGCCATAGGCAAGAGGGATGCCGAGGGATTAAACGATCTTGGGAAGAAGTTCTCACATTTGGACAAGGCACTTGCGGCGATATCCTTCGACTTCGCATTCACATTCCTCTTGCAGCCTCGGGAAGGAAGACCTCTTGAACCCGACCGGCTCACATCCTTCTTGTCTACTTTTGATGACTACGCCAAGATCCTAACGGACTATCAAAATAAACGCATCTGGAAGGCGTATGGCTTACACGAAGGCTCAGGAAAGAAGCCCGACTCATACGTGATTCCCCGCTTCTCGTACTTATATCCTGCTGCCATCAAGGACGGAGAGTCTGAATCTGTATCACCGACAACTGTCAAGCGGCTACTCGGCGAGGTTGTAGGGGCTCACTTGCGTCGCAGAGCCTCGAACATCAATGCCGCATGCCGGGGCCTGGATTCTCTCCGCCTCTGCATGTTATATGCGTTCACTGGGCATTGCTCCGGGATGTACGGCCATAGTTCTTGCGTCTCAGACCACTTTCCTATCGCGAACCGTCCGCATCCTCTCAATGAACACGGATTCCACGCTCGACTACGCATCCACGCACAAATAATTCGGATATACGAGCCGCTCGTCTGCCAAGATGGCAGCACCTCCGAGGAAATTTGGAATGCACGGTATGTCAACAGTCCAAGGATGCTTCGATAATACCTCACCGAATCTGATAGCATCTTCTGGATTGACTCGTTCCTGGCGACAATCTACTTCCCGTTTTTCGAGCGCGGGAACTTGCTCATGTTCGCGCCAGAACGCGTTCCGGAGTTCAAAGAGGCCTGTCGGGTCCTCAGGAGTTGGATATGCGGAATACTCTTCGCTGCCCCATACCCGAGATCTACGATATCTGGCAGGGTCAGCGGCAACCTCTGGATCCGCGCGATCCCGCGTGCATCCTTGCTCAGCTACGTCCTCGACCGGATTGACGATCACCTGCTGCACGCCACCGTACATCGCCAGGGCACTTCTACGCCTCCTTTCCTATGGTATACAGCTTCGTACAGCCTCGTAACAGACAAGCTCACCAAGTACGTCGAGCGCGAGCCCAGCCACTCCAAGATGCCGGGCGCGTTATTGTACTTACGGTAGTGCACGTCAATATCCTGATGCGCTGTCTTCTGACCAGCTATCATGTACAGTTTCTTACTCGAGCGTGGCGAAACGCACTTTCATCGCGGCATCATGGCTCACCTGGCTGAAGGTCTCTGCTCCGCATTTATCCTCAGCGATCGGGTTCGCAAGTCATTGCATAAAGTCATAGTGAACAGGCGTTGGCTTGTGAATTTGGCGGACTTGTGGACGGCATCGAACGAAGTCCAGCGACACGAACGCTGCCATGTTCAGGAATTGGTGGAGATCTATCCTGTGTTGCTTGAGAGGCTCTCAGTGGCAGAGGGAGGTAAGTCCGGCATTTTCGTACCCCAAGCCTTCAAGCTCTCCTGACATCGGACTCGGGTCTGTTAGGGAATTCTCACCGCGTAACATCGGACACTTTGTATTTCGTGTAAGAGTCTCATACTGTCCAGCCCGATTCATTTGACTGACGTCTCAATGTGGCGGGTCTAGGTGCAGGGCACTATTCCATCGTGAGAGGCAATCGTCTTCTCCCCATGCGCCGCTGACGCGTTTTTAGTGGGTTTCTGGCACAGCGAGCTCACGGACAAGGACGAGAAGTCTCGCATCCTGAAAATCCTGACAGGTATCCCGAAGGACTGTCCCAAGCCAGACTACCTGTATGTATTTCCGCCATGTCACCAATTAGGAAGTTTGTACCTTTCTTACCCAGTCATCACCAGGTACCGCATCCTTGAGCAGGGCCGTCGGCCCCCTTGGGATGCGTTGAGGAATGCTATCAATTGGTCGACGCCACCTCATTCTCGCCAATGGGACCAACTGGTTCAACTACAGGTTGATACAGAGCGACTGGATTCCCCTGGGAAGGTGATCCAGGTCACCTACAGCTCATCGAAAGACCTCCTATCCCTCCTCCTCCTCCCCGACAAGCCGTACAAGAGCTCATGCTTCCCGAGGGGTTGGCTCCAGGAGCGAATTCCAGTGCCGCGCCCACCGTCCCCAGCCGTTTGTCCACAAGGAGATGCCTCCCAACCAGAGACGTTCCCTCAATCAGCGTATCCCCCGACTCCGGAGGCGGTGGAGGCAGTGGAGGCGGGAGAATCATCCGTTACTCGGGTGGTCGTAGCCGTTGAACAGGATACTGCGCTCGCTGAGCAGCATACTGCAGTCGACGATGCTGCAGTCGCTGAGCAGGATGCGGCGGCCGTTGGGCAAGATGCTGGGGTCGTTGAGCAGGATACCACGGTCGCTGAGCAGGATGTTACGGTCGCTGAGTAGGTGGTCAAAGGGACTGGGCAGGAGAATGACCAGAGGAGAGGAGAGCTGCGCTGAATGTTGAACATCTATCGTATCGTATGCATTGCACCGTCGCCTGGCCGCGCGATTCTCTGTCCCACAACTCATACTCAATGTTGGTTACACATGGTCTACGCGCATCCTCTATACGCCGACCCTTTCGTTATTTTCTTGCGCCCACTGTATACGCTTCTCCCGATCCGTACTGATGTCGTCCAAAATCTGCCTGGCGCCAGTCTCGATGAGGACCTGCGCGAGCTTCACCCCAATTGCCTCCCCCTCTTCCGCAGTGTGCACATGTGCTTCAATCGAGTGCTCGACATGTTCGTCCCCCTCAAGCGACGTCACGCACCCTGTGATCTGCAATTTGGCCTTCCGCGCCCCCTCCTCCGTCGGTTCCTCCACGAGCGCAGTGTATACGCCAACGGGGACGCTGCACCCACCCTCGAGCACGCGGAGGCATGCACGCTCCGCAAGACATGACCACTCCGTTTGCCAGTGGGTGATTGAGCGGCAGAGCGCTCGGGCCTGCTCATCGTTGGACCGAATTTCGATCGCGAGCGCGCCTTGGGCGACGGCGTGGAAAGCGGTCGGGGGACCGAGGTCGCAGGTAATGCGGGAACCCCAGCCGAGGCGGACCATGCCTGCTTTCGCAAGGACGATTGCGGTGAAAGGGCTGTCGGGCGCATCGAGCTTCGCCAGGCGTGTGTTTCTGAAGTGCGGTGAGTGTCATACTCCGAACATGGCGGATTGACGGAAGCATTGCTCACAGGTTACCTCGCTGTATGCACAAGAATGCTGATGATTAATTCAGACGTTTGAGCGTGCGAGGAAGTAAACTCACGCAATCCTTGAACACAAGCTTGGGGAACGATCGCTTCAGCTGCGCGACCCGTCGTACGCTGCTCGTTCCGATGACGCTCCCGTCAGGGAGGTCCTCCAACGTCTTGTAGGGGAGACCTTGCTTCATGATGAGACAGTCGAGCGGATCTTCCCTTTCCAGAACTCCCGCGATCTCGCAACCTTCGGGCAGGACGGTCGGGACGTCCTTGAAGCAATGAACGAGTAAGTCCACCGATCCCTCCAGCATCGCGGCCTCGAGCTCCTTCGTCCAAAACGCCTTCCCTCCTACCAGATATAGGGACTGAGATTGGTTCTTGTCGCCACTGGTGGCCATGAAGGATGTCTCGAACCTGATGTCAGGATGGAGTTCCGCGAGCGCATCGCGCACATTGACAGTCTGGACCTGCGCAAGTTCTGAGGCTCGCGAGGCAAGGACGATCTTGCGCGAGCACTCGGGAGTGGCCATGGTAGAACGCGAGGTCGAGAGTCGCGAAGGAAAGGAAGGCAACTGGGTTTCATGGGAACGCACGATGGGACTGATTGAGAGGACATATCGATACTTATCTGAGATCGTGATTACTGTCGACACTGCCCCATGCTCTTGTACACCGACGTGAGATTCGTACTCACGCATCCGCGATTGCGGACTATAGCTGTTGGCCTTTGGATGCATTGCTGCCAATGTTGCGATAGTTTGTATGACAAACAAGTATACTACTCACCTATAACCTCTCGATAGTATCTCATACCCGGCATCCTCCCAGGGCAACCAAGGGACAAGCAACCCTGTTGCGCACCTATTGACCCGTTGAATTACAGCACTGTATACATCCTGTTGTACACTTCCAATCTTGCAGTACGACGGCCCTCTATGCATCGACCTTCTCGTTCTTCTCCTTCGCCTCTTGTATACGCTTCTCCCGGTCCGCATTGATGTCGTCCAAAATCTGTCTTGCG
This sequence comes from Lentinus tigrinus ALCF2SS1-7, assembly GCF_003813185.1. Classification (NCBI taxonomy): domain Eukaryota; kingdom Fungi; phylum Basidiomycota; class Agaricomycetes; order Polyporales; family Polyporaceae; genus Lentinus; species Lentinus tigrinus. The sequence goes on from NW_027137965.1 coordinate 113,991, forward strand.
CCCGTCTCAATGAGGACTTGCGCGAGCTTCGCCCCAATCGCCTCCGCCTCTTCCGCCGTGTGCACATGCGCCTCGATGAAGTGCTCAACGTGCTTATCGCCTTCGAGCGACGTGACGCAGCCGGTGATGTGCAGCTTGCCCTTCTTCGTCCCCTCCTCCGCAGGCTCTTCCGTGAGAGTGGTATACACGCCGACGGGGACGCTGCACCCGCCTTCGAGAACCCGGAGACACGCGCGCTCGGCGAGACACGACCACTCGGTGGGCCAGTGGGTGATGGAGCGGCAAAGCTGGCGGGCCTGCTCATCGTCGGACCGGATTTCGATTGCGAGCGCGCCCTGAGAGACGGCGTGGAGGGCAGTAGGCGGGCCAAGATCGCAGGTGATGCGAGCACCCCAGCCAAGGCGGACCATGCCTGCCTTCGCGAGGATGATTGCGGTAAAGGGGCTGTCTGGGGCATCGAGCTTCGCCATGCGCGTGTTCCTACATACACGATCAGAAGAGCGCGGACTGCAGCACCGATATTCACTCACAAATTACCTCGCTATTGAGCGCGCCCGGAAAATAAAGATTAGAATTGTACCGGTGCGTGTGAAGGGTAAGCACTCACGCAGTCCTTGAAGGCGAGCTTAGGGAACCGTCGCTTCAGCTGCGCGACCCGTCGTACGCTGCTGGTTCCGACCACACTCCCCTCCGGAAGTTCCTCCAAACTCTTGTAAGAGAGACCCTGCTTGACGATAAGACAATCGAGGGGATTCTCCCTCTCCAGAACGCCCGCAATCTCGCAGCCCTCCGGGAGGACGGTCGGTACGTCCTTGAAGCTATGCACGAGCAAGTCCACCGATCCCTCCAACATCGAAACCTCGAGCTCCTTCGTCCACAGCGCCTTCCCTCCTAGGAGATAGAGTGCTTGGGATTGGTTCTTGTCACCGCCGGTGGCCATGAAGGACGTCTCGAACGTGATGTCAGGATGGAGCTTCGCGAGCTCATCGCGGACTATGTTGGTTTGGATCTGCGCAAGCTGCGAGTGTCGCGAGGCCAGCACAAATTTGCGCGTGGTCTTGGGGGCCGTCTCGAGGGTAGCCGTGGGGGAGGTCTCGGGAACCACGTTGGAGATGACCTCGGACGTAGTCTCGGGGACGGCCTCGGGCGTAGTCTCAGGCGCGGTCTCGGGAGTAGTCTCAGGCATGACTTCGGGAGCAACCTCGGGGGTGGCCATGGCCAGATGCAAAGTCAGGGTACACGGAAAGACTCAGAGGTGCAGGGTTTTATGAGAACACGCGAGAGCGCGATGGGTGTACGAGTGAAAGCAGACATTCGTATCGGGCATCTTGCAGGCGCGCGACGCCACGGTCGCGCGCGGCCGCTTCACACATTCCGACGAGGGTGAGAGAAGATTAGGCTTGTGTTCCCCATGGTAGGAGGAAACTAGGAAAGCTATACAAGTAGATTACACAGACATGTACTGGGCCATACTGGTTGCCGGAGGGGAAGTATGTTAGCGCGGAACGACGGCAGGACCGGGGCTGAAGTTTACCTCGAGTCTTTCTCGTGGCCGTGATCTTTGGCTAGCTTCGACTCGAGCTTTTCAAACTCATCCAATGCAATGGTTTCTTCCTGGTCGAGTATCTATGATGTGGAATTGAATAAGGGTAGAAGGTCCACTGCAACGAAAGGACGCACCTGCTCAACACCCTTCACCTCCGGGATGTAGTGCATGAGCATACGCTCTATCCCGCTCTTCAGCGTTACCGTGCTGGAAGAGCAACCTCTACAGCTCCCTTTGAGCTTCACCTGGACAGTACCGTCATCGGTAAAGCCCCGGTACTCGATGTCGCCTCCGTCCTCCATGATGGCAGGCCGCACTCGAGTCTCTAAAAGCTCCTTGATCATGGCGACCGTCTCCGAATCGGTATCGAGGATGCGGGTATCCTGGGGACCTGCCGCCTCACGATCTTCGTCAGAGCGGAAGAGTGGCTGGCCGGACGAGAAGTGCTCCATAAGCATGGCATATACTTCGGGCTTGATGACCGACCACGACGTCTCCGGGTCCTTGGATACTGTGACGAAGTCGGGACCATAGAAGACACCGGTGACTCCCTCAATGCCCATGAGACGGATGGCTAGTGGTGACTTGAGCGCGGAACGAGTGTCTGTGAACTCGGCGGTGCCCTCGTCCATGACCTCTACACCAGGGATGAATTTCAGAGAATCGTCATTCGGCGTAGTCTCCGTCTGAATGAACATAGTCCGCGCTGTGTACCATCAGTACTTCGATGTCTACAATTGAATTATGGGGACGTACCATGCTCTACTCTCCGCAATGCACGACTTGGTTGCACCGTCCTCGTATACGATCCTGTCGCAAAGGTATGGCCATGGTGGATTGCAGCAGAGCACCGCGGAGACGAAGAGAACTGTCTTGACGACAAAACAGATACGCTTCTCGCGTTTCTCGCAGCTCTTAGCGGGGAGAGCGCATGTTCTTTCGACGCGCGGGCAGCTGCACGTAGCGAGGAAGAAGCCAAAGATGATGAGGGCAACATGGTGGTCAACGACGAAGGTGCTGAGGCTCATGACACGGCCAAATGGCAGGCCTGAATTAGTCATCGCAGCGTGACATCATTCTGGGCCTTTCTGGCACGGTACTGGCGCCTACTCGCTCGTCGTCCACCACGACGAGCACCATGTCGGAGACGGTGAGCAGCCTGGTTGGGGCTGCGAGCACCGCGTCTTTCCTGTCTCTAAATGCAGCACTCTACCTTGGCTCATTGCTTGTATCTGCCTTTGCGCTATGGGGTGTCTACCGTCGGCCACGTCCACAACCCGCACTGCGTTCGGTGGCCATCCTCGTCCTCGGTGACATCGGCCGCAGCCCCCGCATGATGTACCATACCGAAAGCTTCGCGAACAACAACTTCCTAACGTATCTTATAGGCTACGGAGGTGAGTGCTGCTTGAAGCCGAATGAGAGTCGCGCGGAGGCTTCGAGTGTTTAGTGGTGGGCGAGGACGTGGATGCTCTGTACCGACCCTCAGGATATTTGGAGGCGAGCACATTGCGTAGGTGTGAGTGAGGAGGTCGTACCGTATGATCAACCGCGCATGTAGTCAAGGACCTCTGCCAGGTGCCGACACCTCCTGAGGACGACGGCAATTTGTATGGACAGACATCTTCAACGCATGCGAATGTCTATGTGGACATCCACTCGTGAGGTTATGAAGCTATCGCGTATGAATTTTCCCTTGATATGCGCAGCGTGCTCTCGGCAGTTGTCCGTACAAGTTGTTGACTGTTTCTCTCGCCAGGTTCTCAACCTATACCCTCATTATTGACGATTCCGCGTGTCAAAATCATGCACTTGACGGAACCCCCTCGCTACTTGTCATGGCTCCCGTTCATCATTGGAGGACCCCTGAAGGTGGTACGCCAGGTTGTGGAGCTTGTCTACACCCTTGCCGTCCGGATTCCACATCCTCCTGAATTCATCCTTGTACAAGTACGTCATGCTTGGGTTACAGTAGACTAACTGTTCGCGATGCTCACCTCGAGATTTAGAACCCACCCAGCATACCGACGCTTGCAGTTGTCTGGTTCGTGTCGAAGATGCGAGGTTGCAAAGTCATCATCGACTGGCATAACACTGGCTATAGCATCCTCGCACTAAGGCTTGGGTGGGATCACCCCTACGTCAAGATAGCCAAGTCGTGAGTCCACATGCCACAAGTTGACAACCTGGGTCTGCGCCACTTACACTAGGGCTGTGGCGTTCACGCAGGTTCGAAGGATATTTCGGAAGATGCGCTTATGCCCATCTAGCCGTTTCCAAGTCGATGCTATATTTCCTGGATACGGTATGGAAAGTACAGTATGTATCGTTCACACTAATGCGTCACAATGAGCTGACCTATTCCATGCAGAGGACATAAAGTAGTGCTGTACGACCGTCCTCCTGCCCGCTTTGGGCGAGCATCCCCTTCGCAGACACATGAGCTGTTTCTGCGCCTTCTCCCGGAGTTGTCTACACCGGCATCCGGCTTGTCGTCGTTTCTTCCTGCTTCAAACCCACCGTACTCCACACCTTTCACCTACATACCACCATCCACGCCGCCTTCTGCGGAAGGAACCGCGGGAGAAACCGCAGCTCCTGCGATCGATGTCGACCTAGGCTCCTTCGCTGAGAACGTCGCTATGCCTGCTCTCCGTCCGGACCGGCCAGCGCTTATTGTCTCTAGCACTTCCTGGACTCCGGATGAAGACTTCAGCATCCTACTCGATGCACTCAAGCGATATGAGCGGCTTGCACGGGAACGTGTAGAGGAACATAAAAAATCGGAGTGGTACCCGCTTATACCGAAGATACTGGTGATTATCACTGGAAAAGGCCCATTGCGCGACAAGTACATGCGAGAAGTCGAGCAGCTCCAGACGGGCCATGGAGGTGGCGAGGATGGTGAAGACGGCCCGTGGCGCTATGTCCGTTGTGTCAGCATGTGGCTCGAGGCGAGCGATTACCCTCTGCTGCTCGGTACGTGTATCGCATTTATGGACAGACATGCAGCGAAATGACGTGTGACCTGTTAGGTTCTGCGGACCTTGGCATATCGTTACATTGTAGCTCGTCGGGGTACGACCTTCCCATGAAAATCGTCGATATGTTCGGCTGCCGGCTGCCGGTGTGCGCGCTCAAGTATCTCTGGTATGTGAATCGGATGCACCATATGGGTCGCCTCTGCTGATGGTCTCAATTCCTCTCAGCCTGCATGAGTTGGTGAAGGATGGCGTGAACGGTTACGCGTTCGGCGATGCTGAAAAGCTTGCCAGCGACCTCCAGGCATGTCTATCCGCCCTACCGCGTGCGGCCTTGCAAACTAACGGCTACTTGCAGTTTCTACTAGCTGGGTTTCCCGAGTCATCAGAGGTTCTGTCCCAGCTGCGGAAGGCATTTGATGGTGGTGCGTCAGACGCTTCTAGTGATTCTGAAGAAGAAGAAGAAGAAGAAGAAGAAGAAGAAGAAGGAGACGATGAGGACGATAAGTGGGAATGGTGCACCTGGGAGGAAAATTGGAACCGCACCATGCGGCCACTCGTGCTGCATGACGTTGCTACCGAGGCGGACTTGTAAAATTCGTATCTCGTATCCATTACTGCAATATTCGTGTTCTTGTTTGCCCAATGTGAGATCGCTGCCTGCCCTGTCATACCAACGAGAATCAACGAGAACCCGACCTAGAAAGCGTCAGAATGAGCCTTCATTGTTCCATCAGGATTTGATTCTACACACCGACACTGGACCGCATGGTGGTAAATCCCCAACCTGAGATCTTCCGCTGACATATGCCACTCTATCTCGGTGCTACCACATTGACCCCGCGAAGGAGGCTTTCTTGCTGCTTGCGGGTTCGAAGCAATAGTTCGGGAGATCCATTGAAGGCAAGACGTCGATTGTCTCGTGCCGAACGTTAGGGATGTGCTCCGCAATCTCAGCCAGCTCTTCACCGTCTACATAGAAGTGCGGTGTGGTCTGCACGATGAGCGTGTCCAGGTAATCGTACTCGCGAGATGAGAGCTGGAGCAGGATCTTCTCCAGCGACAGCCTCGTGGAGGCCCCCGTGGTCACTGGCGCAGAATGTGAGTCTGGGGAATTGCAGAACCCATGTACCAGCCGCACGGTTTTGAGATGGGTGCTCTCGAAGGATAAGGCTGAGAGTCTAGGGAGAATGCGCAGGTTTGGTCGTGCTGGAGGGAACTCCGAGTGGTCGAGAACGACGGTCACGGTCTCCAAGGCAGGGAGGGAAGCCAGGACGGAGGAGATGGTGTCTATCCACCGTTTCGAGTATGAAACGGGAATGTTCATAATCCAGACCTCCCGTAAGCTCGACAAAGACCCCTTGTGAGCGATAACGCGGTGGAGATGTTGCTCCAAGACGTCGCAGACGCGACAAATACGAAAGGCGTTCGTCTCGCTGGAAACGCTCACAGAGAGCAGTAGTTCTGTATCGTCATCCTCGTCGTCGTCCTCGGCCCATCTGATGTGACAGCATATTGCCAGAAACGATGCCCCGCCTTGAGCGTACCGAGGAAGCAAGTCCTCGATAGGAAACTGCCGCAAAGGTATATATCTCGGTGATAGAACCTGCAGGGCGAGACCGCGACGGGGACACGATAAGACGGTGAGGTAGAATCTGATAATGGGCGTGGTCATGTCGTGGAAGGTGACACGCTTGAGACGCGGGAGATCGGCAGTCGGAGGGACACTCGCAGTGGCGGGGTTATTCATGCGATCGAACGTTGCGTTGACGAGATTCGGACAGGAACACAGGAAGGTCGCAACCTGCGCATGACACTTGTCGAGATGAAGCATGGACAAGGAGAGATGTGTGAGATTAGGCATGGTTCCTGAAACGAACGTCGAGATGTGTTGAAGATGAAGATACCGCAACTGGGGTGCCGTAGACAGGGGGATTTTGTTGTCCCCGTTCCACCGCGTATCGGCCGAATGGGTGAGAGACACAGCTCGCAGCTGAGGCCACGGAAGCTCAAAATAGTCATGTAGATATCGAGTTCGCTGGTCCATGTTCACCATGTGCAGCTCCTGCGCACGGAGATGCGTGAGGTCGAGGAGGCCGAGGGGTATGATTTCGTTCATGACGACGGTGAGGGGCAAATCCCCAGTTCTGGATATGAGTTGTTGTACCGTGGGCCCAAGGTACTTCGAATGGATATGACGCCATAAAAAGGGGTTGCCGAGTGCTACTGCGCGGAGCCGGTGGCATGTCTGGGAAATGGGGAATAGCATGAGGGTGTCCGATGCTGCAGAGCGCCAGACGGGTCGTAGATCCTCCTCAATGTCTTCGCGAAGGTCTGGTATGTACCCCATGATGTGGCCGAGTATTTCATTGGGTAAACGAATGAGAGGCCGCTGTGAGTTCCAGGGGCGCAAGAGGGCTGTTGCCGTCTCCAGCATGAGCTCGTGTAGGTCCCAGACCTATCACGAAGAACAGTAGATGAGGAAGACGCGTCTACGTGAGGATATAATCACCGACCATGTCGCTGCTGTACAAACGCCAAAGTAGTCAATTACAACCTCTCCTTATGGCTTGACCGGAGGAACGACTCACGGCATCTCGTCCGCATGCGCTTGAAGATGTTTCAGCATCGACACCACACTGGCCTTGATATCGATATGCTTGTCCATTACGAGAAGAATTTTGTGAACTTGCAGGATCGTCGATGGATCACCGGCACCTTCCAGTGACCACGAAACGGTAGTAGTGGCTCAAGCAATCAGTCCATTCAAGCGCTCGACGAGTCTCAGATATGTTCAGTGTTCACAGACGCTATCCGATCAAGTCGTACAAAATATTGCTTCGTCATTCATTTTTATCTACTGTCTCTCCTTCGCCCACCTTCTTGTACGCTGAGCCCTCGTTTGATGCCGCCTCGTCATCACGGTCGGAAGTCAAGGGTACATATTTGGAATACCGGAGTCTTCCTCCTCGTCAAAAGCGCAGGGGAGAGAGAGAACATGGTATGAACCGTCCGTCTCATCGCAAACAAGACAGCCAATCTTGTCGAATTCGAGCCCGGAGAGCGCGACTATGTGCTTCGCGACGGACGCGAGCAGTCGCTCCTTGCTCCACTCGCCGGTCCACCACGAAGCCTCATTCCAGACATCGACGAGGAGCGTGCCCCGTAGAAGGTCCGTCACCACGTATGGGCGGGGCAGCACGTTGTCGAGAGTGCAGTCGTAAGCATAGATGCGGGGCATGGGAATGGCCAATGATATCTAGACGCATACTGCGCTCTTGAAGCGCGTTCCAGGGACAGTGAGCGATTCGAAGGGCCCAGGAGACCCCATCGAAATTGCACTTCGTAGACGAGATTGAAGCTACCGTGTTTTGGGGGGGACGATGGTGCAAGAGAGATCTGCGGAGGTAGGAGGATAGGCATCGCATCTCTTTCGAGTTGCGACGAGGAGAGTGCGCATAGCGTCCATGTCGAGACTCTCGATGAGGGAGCGACCACAGCATCTTCGGAGTCGGATGGCGAGGGAGGCCTAGCAGTTTTCATGTGCGTAGAGTAATAAGAAGTGATCACGGGGCTGCTATGTATGATGGAAGACACCGACCCTGTTATATGTACACTGTTGGCGATGGCACCCGATGTGACTTACGAGCGCTGCACATATACGCTGGCAAAGACATAAGTTGCGCCCACAAAGTGTACGGCGTGATCACAAGTCACCGTACCTAATCCGCATTTGAATCCAGCATACAGCGATACAGTCTAAGTTCATGAGAACAACGTACCGTCTATAACACACGGCACATACTTGATGAGGGAAGTGCATGCGAACGATCATCTGGAAGCATCCAATGAGTCTGCTGTCACTAGCAGCGTTTGGATCAGCAGGGTGTCCGTAGATCTTGGAAAAAGAAGATATTGATACAGTCGTAGCAGTACAGTAAACAAGAGAGCTTCGTCCGAACCTTCATCCACTCTGTCTAGTGATCTACGCTTAACTCCCGGCAGTTGCAGCAAACGTCAAGGTTTCGAGACGGCCTCGTCCCTTGCACTCCTTCTGAAGGAGCTCGTTGATGACGCGGAATTGGCCCGGGTCAATGAGCATGACCTGCGGGAGAGCGAGCACGTTCAGCACCGGAACGGTTGAAGCGCATACAACGACACTTACGGCTTCCCATTCATCCGCTCCTTGACCATCCTTCTCCACGCTTTCCGCAGTCTCCAAGATCTTGGAACGCAATTTGTCGACGTCGGCAGCGGGGATAGTGACCTTGACACGCATCCGCGCGCGCTGTATGGGGAGTTTGGACTCGGTTTGTAGCAGCTTGATGCATTCCGATACCTGCAGGAATGGTGTGTATGAGCATCTGTGCACCAATAGCACTGACATTCGTACGCACTTGTGCTTTCGCAGTCTTCCCAGGCTTCACGCTGAATCCTGCCTCGGTCATGGCCTTGTCGATTACGCCGACAGGGTAAGGCCTCTGTGTCGCGGGGTCGACACACTTCTCGGCGACGAGCGTCGCGATCTCGCGCCGGACGGACGAAAGGTCGTGTTCGCGCTCCTTCTCTCCGACTTGTAGTTCTCCCTTCTTCAGGATCTAGTGAGGTAACTTCAGCGGGCCATTACCAAAGTGGACCAGACGTCCGGGTATACCTCCTTGACGATCGTATCTCTATCCGTTGTCCCAAAGGCCTTCTGAAGATCCTGGCTCTTGGCAACCTCTCCTTTTGATACGTTCATGAAGACATTGGCAATTTGAAGGACGTCATCGAGGTCGGTCTCTACACCGCTCCTGTATTCCTGCACCTTGTTCTTGTAGCACGCGATCTATGCAGAGATCAGCATGAAAACTGAGGCTCAGTAGTTGACCGTCATACCTCGAAGCGTTTTCCGCCCTTCTTCAGTCGTACGATCGAGACGTTCGTGAGCCTGGTATGAAAGGACGGTCAGCAGGGCTGCACGTCGGAAGTGTTGGATAAATCACACTTAATCTGGCCAGAGGGCTGTTGAATGACCATGATGTGCGATGTAAGCGATGTAGACGACGAGGTCGACGAGTAAGACGATGAGGTCGAGGCGAAAGGCAGCGCAGACTAAGGCGAGGCTCGGTGCCGCCAAGGATAGTCACTGCATAGCCGATGACAGCATCAATTTCCTTTTACGGTATACCGGCAATTGTGGGAGTGGCTGCGATCCAGCCAGACCTCCCCCTCCTCCACGTACCGCCTCCTCCGCGCTTTCTGCTTAGCTCTTTGACGGCATACGCGCGCATATAGCGAGACTCAGGAGCGACGAACAACCCGAAACCGAACGAGCACAGCGTCGACGAACATGAAGGGCATACAGAAGGCGTTCGCGCGGTATGTGCGCCATATGTTGTTACAGATATCCAAGAAACCCATGCGAAGCGACGCAGAACACCGCACATGCTAACCACGAAGGTTGGCATGTCCAAGAGTGCGTAACATCCACGTACTCATCGAACTAATCGACTGTTTGCCGACCATCAATATCTCGTACCATTTCCCGGCGTACAGAATCCGCCGACCCCGAGTTTGATGACTACCATCGCCGGTTCGAGTCGATAGAGAAGGCGACAGAGAAGCTGCTCAAGGACAGCAAGGCGTACACGGACGCGGTCACAAACCTCTTCACGAACGCCACGGAGTTCGCGCAGCACTTCTCCACCATCTTCCATCCGCTCGGCAGCGAGTATGGCCTCGACTCCAAGCATCCAGAGGCGGAACAAACGATCGCCTACGTCGACGTTTACGCGACGAACATGGAGGAGATGAAGGCATCCGTGGTACCGGAGCTGGAGCTGATCGAGAGCAGGATCGTCGGTCCTATCAAGGAGTTCCAGGGTATCCTGAAATCTATCCGGAAGAGTATCACCAAGCGGGAGCACAAGGTGCGTGTCCAGTCGCTGATCTACCCTTTTGGCTGGTGCTCAAGGCGCGTCAAGCTCATGGATTATGATCGCTTCAACAATTCCCTCACGAAACTCCGAGACAAGAAGGAGAAGTCACTAAACGACGAGAAGAACTTATTCAAGGTGCGTTTGCCGAAACACATATCCCATATCATCAGAACTTCCCCCCAAATCTGTATCTGCCTGGCTGCTTGTCACTGGATGTGTGCTATGGTTGTCGCACAAACTCATACTCGCTACCTGCGGGGTTCTCCTAATCTGCCGAAGCGAATGCGAGGCGTCTTTTCAGAGTCTTCATATCTATCCATTTGACCCTCTGTCACTGACCCTATCAATGATAGCTCGAACAAGACTTCGAGATCGCTTCGAACGAGTATGACTTCGTGAATAATGCGATGAAGAACGAACTGCCACGCTTCCTCGTCCAAGCCACGCAGTTCATCGATCCGCTCTTCCACTCGTTCTATTATATGCAGTGCGTCTGATTGATTCCGTCCGTCACCTCGCTGGATGCGCTGAATGTCGTCGGCCAGGCTCAATATATTTTACCTACTGCTGGAGAAGGTCAACACGTTTGCGGAAGGCAAGTATGACGTGTCCGTGCCCCCGGCACAGATCGCAAGCGACTTCGAGGACAGGCGCGGCGACGCCATGGAGCGCGTTGAAGCTCTCAACATCACCAAGCGCCTCATCTCCACCTGTACGTTGCGCGATTACGACGGCCTCAGCTCAACAACTGACGCATCTCATCGCACACAGCCCGGATGGTACAAGCCAACCGTTCTGTATCCGGCGGCGCGTCCTCTCTCGGGCGCTCTGCAACAGCCTCTTCCTCCTCCTCCGCAGCCAGCCGCTCGCCCTCTTCGTCCACGTTCAAGAAAGCGGCGCCCCCTCCGCCCTCTTCCCTTTCAGCCACCGCGGCGCCCCCACCCTACTCTCCTCCGACGCCAGGCTCTGGCTTCGGGTCTGCCGCAGCCAAGAAGGCACCGCCTCCTCCGCCGCTCAAGCCGAAGCCGAAGCCCGCAGCGCAGTACGTGGTGGCGCTGTACGATTTTGCCGCGCAGGCGGACGGCGACCTGGACTTCAAGGCTGGGGATCGCATCGAGGTCGTTGAGCGCACGGACAGCACGGAGGATTGGTGGACGGGCAAGCTGAACGGGCGGCAGGGCGTGTTCCCAGGTACGTGTGCATATGCAATTGCGACAGCGCGAACTTGCTCGGCTGATGGTTGGCGATAGGGAACTATGTACAGGAGGCTTGAGGTTCGTGTACCGGGTACTGGGTACCGAGGATTCGAAGATTTGAGCTTTTAGCTCGATGGGTAGTGTATAGGATCGTGACATCGGTGCGACGCATTCGATGGGGTATGAAGGTAAATAGAAGGGGCTTGTCACACGACTATTGGTTACCTTTAGGAATGCATCGCTTTTCTCCAATCGTTGCGTGCGCCCTCGCACGGCCGCGGCTCTGCATGCAGTTATAGTACGGCCAGCTTTTCACTCCTATTCGCTTAGAATGATCCAGCTCAAGGAATGCACACAGGCCAAGATACTTCGTCGGAACATTAAGCCTCGTAGACAGCACTGGTATTCAAGCTACCTTCGGCGGTGTTGCGACGGCACATTTCAGGCTCTCCAGTGTAGTGGGTTGAGAGCACGCGGCTGAGCGAGCACAAGTCAACAGCGCGAGACACTCGACGACCTCGATGACCAACCGGCGGATAAGATCATCATCCAGAGACCCCTCTGATGCGGCATTGCAAATGGAAGTAGGTCGTCCGTGGAGGCCTCATGACCATCCTTCCTGCATTGATGCAGGTCAGTGAACAGCAGTGGCGAGTCAACGACATGCGCGATGAGTGGCGTCCTCGGTGGCCCCGAGAGATTCCTTGGCGAGATCATCCCGCTACAGAAATGGAGGCTGGCTTGCCAGCCTCGGCCCTCAACCAGTGTGCAACAAGTTCAAGTTGACTGAGGTAGAGATCAGGACAAACCTACATAGCTTCAAGTTGCCAACCGGTAAGTAACTTCAAGACAACTCAATTTAGGTCGGATCAAATCGGAGCTTGACATGCCGAGCACTGCCACGAGAAATAGCCCGGTTCAGTTTAACCGTCACGGTACTTGGCCTCGAAACCAAAGGCGCATCTCGAGAATGTCCCTGTGCTCTGTACTGCACTCTCCAGGGACCACTTCTTTACTGTCTTCCCAGACTACGGTGCTTTTTCCTGATACATCTTCGCGACTGGAAACTAATCTTCGGGCCCAAAGCTTACATGCTTCGCAACGAGCATATCCATATCTTGGCTCGTGCGTCTTTCAGCCTGCTGGTAAGGGGGCGTTAAGAGCCCGGAAGACGTTGTTCCCGATGAAAGAGGCATCAATGCTTTGCGCTAGGTCAAGAAGCTGGTACGGGCGCATGAGTGATGCCACAGAGACGGTACGGTACGGAGATCAGGAACGGTGACCCGTGTCAACGCTAGGTAGGTTAGCATGGGGAACCCTGTCTCTGGTAGGAATGGCATATGCTCCAGGGAGAGATATTGAAGAGAGGGATGACGGTTCCGTTCGGATAACGGGATTCGAGACGACTTGTCCTTCCACTGTTTTAAGTCATAAGAAGAGTCTATTCTTTCAAATGTGAATGATTTCAGATAGCCAACGATGCAAGACACAAGCAAACGTTCACCAGCGCCTTCGAAGGGTGTATCGAAGGATGCCCTATAGGCTTCGTGCTCCTGAAGCACTGCGTACGCATGACGGGGCGTATGACATGTCGCACAATTGGAGCGTCATGAGGGACCACCACTCACTGCTTCATCTCCTCAATGTGTTGAACATGAGTCTCTAGGATACGGGATAACAACAGGTAACGTACGTCAAAGTGACTTCTACATTGTCCTGAATACTGTGCAGCAGATACTCGGCGGCGAGGCGGTTGGGAGAAGTACTTCGCAAGTCCTGGTCCATGAGACTGTCTTCCTGCAGTGATTCAACTTCGCAACGTCAAGGAGGAGGAAAGGAGAGGAACCGTTTTCGAGAGCGGGCAGCGGACGTCGTCTTTTCTTGGATGGAGAGGAGATGCTGTCATAACCGTAACATAAAAGCGCAAAATCTGCACACCAGTGACACTTTCCGGAAACGTTCCACCACGCCTGCATTTCTACCCAAATCACAATACATGATCGAGAGTAGGATACGCGTACGACAGTAATACTACGGGATGTGATGTCCCCAGCCTAGTCTCGTCGCAAGGTGGTCGCGACATCTGGCACCCAACCGACTAACAGACCAAACGAGAAGGATACTCTGCGTCTCCACGAGCGCCTGCAAGTCCCAGGAAGAGAATGGGAAGCAAGTGACTCTAAAGCAGAGACGGGATAAAAAGACATTGTGAGGAGACGCGGCGCCGCGGGGGCTGCTCATATACCCAGCCATGTTTGCTCGTGTTGTACTTGTGGCAGACGGGCGCTCACTCTGCAGTGTGCCATTGGCGCTTACACACTCGACTGGTACTCAACCCTACTCAACCGCGACTACCCTCCCCCGTTCTCTTCGTAACCCTCTCATGGCCTCTCAGACGACCGGCGAGGATGACTTTACACATCACATTGCAATACAGCTCTCAAGAGCTCTCAATCTCGTCAACCCGAATGACTTGCTTGCGCGGCGCGTCCAGGACATAGCGAAGACGAACACGGTGGACGGGTTCATTACAGGTGCGTCTTATATGCGATGAGTAGCACGTCTAGGGGTTTATTTTATGCGTGTACCAGCGGCGAAGTCTTTCGGCAAGTTCAAAGATTCCTTCCTCTCAGAACTCCATGCAGAGATTGTATCGCATGAGAAGCAGGAGGCCGCCGGGAGCGCATCCCAACCTATGCAAGGCATTGTGGTTCACGACAGCGATGTTCTTGAACCAGAACCTGTCCGTCAGGGTGGTTTGATGCGTAAAGACGCCGTGAGTGTACGAGCAGCTTACACCGGGGGCACCAGGCCAAGTGTTTGGAGATTACGCACATATATGGTGACCAAAGTTTGTCCGGAATACGACGCAATATCGTGCCACGCTCGGAATTGTGCTCATCGTATACGAGCCTGTCATACACCGTCATAGGCGACCTCTTATCACCATATGCTCAGTGTCCAACCACTTGAGACACAGACGGATGCCCCCGGTGTCACCGGAGCCACCAGACACTCATCAATACTATGTCCACAGAAACATACATTCCGTGCACCCGCAAAACCGCTTGCACCACCTACACCAAGGGCCTCGGTACTCGGGCTTGACAAGCTTGCTCAAGAGAAGCGCGCTGCTGCTGCTGCTAACGGAAACGGGGAGGGCAGTCGGAAAAGGGCGAGACTGGACGGAGATGGAGACGAACCAGTGTTTAAAGGTGCGTCTTGTTAGTGCTAGAGCTTGCAAAATTGATACCGATCCCCATCCACCAGTTCCGTCGCTACCTGTTTCGAGGTCATCTCATATGCGACAACGAGGGGAGGAGACGCCGTCACATCCAGGTGGACTGTCCGAGGTCGCTCGACAGAGGCTGGAGGAACGTAGGAAAACGAGAGGTACGTAAATTCACCAGAGTCAGATATACTACGGCATTTGTTCTGCGGACAGTCCGCCCAAATCCGCCACCTCTCGCCTTGTCATGGACGACATACCCACCTGTCGCTACCTATCATGCCTCAGTCCTCATTCCTGCCGCCCTTGATCTCGACGTGTCATCAAACTGGCCACCAATGCACACTACACGACCCATGCACGGTCGCCCAGCTGGTGAAAGCTCACGTGGTGGTGTGCTAGTGGGGCGCAGGCTAGTTGAATTGTAGGTGGGACTGTCGGGCTAAGTACTTCTTGGGCAGGCGGGAAGGCGGCGGACGCGTCATAGCACTGCTTTGCGGTCCTAAGGCTCGCCCGCCTTGGTGGATTGTCTGCCGGACAAACATCCTAGCCGTGAACCACGCACATATCCTATCTGTCATCCTCATGTATGCGCACACAGAGGGTATCACTGCCAAGAACGCGCCTCGAGAAGACGGTCCTCGCGGCCTTGGTGACTTCCAGCGACGACTAAACCGCGATCGCCCTCACGACAGAAGAGATCGCGACCGTCGTGACTGGGACGCGACACCCCGCTCCGAACGAAGTCGTCGCGGTGAGGACGCTCCCAGTGTCCGTATACCGAACGCATCATGGGACGCCACCCCTCGCCGGGCATCTTCTCCAGGGGGGTCCTCAGGGAACGTGCGCAACCGGAGGTGGGATGCCCCCACTCCTCGACGTGGTGCGTCTCCCGGATCAGACGATGGTGAGGGCGCGCTTGGACTGGATGCAAGGGAGTGGGAGGAAGAGCAGATCCGTCTCGACCGAGACTGGTACATGGGTGCGGAAGAGGGTGGCGTAGTGGGAGACGAAGAATACAATCCGCTGGCGCAGTACGACGACCTCGCGGCTGTCAAGGAAGAGCAGATGGCAAAGAAGCAAGTCAAGAAGATCTCCGCGCGACAAGCCCAATATGTGCGTATTCTCACTGTTCCTCATGATGCGCATATGCTCATGTTGTGACTGGCTATCAGAACGCAGACAACGACCTCTGGGAAGCGAACCGAATGCTCACATCAGGTGTCGCCACACGCAGACAGATTGATCTTGACTTTGAAGACGAGTCCGAGTCGACGGTGCACGTCATGGTGCACGATCTTAAGCCACCCTTCCTCGATGGTCGTACCGTTTTCACTAAGCAACTCGAGCCGATCAACCCGGTTCGTGATCCCACGAGCGACATGGCCATCTTCTCTCGCAAAGGCAGCGCACTTGTCAAGGAGAAGCGCGAACAAGCCGAGCGGGCAAAGGCGGCCGCGAAACTCGCTGCACTGGGTGGTACACAACTGGGTAACATCATGGGCGTCAAGGACGAGGAGGCCGAAGCCGAGGGTAAGTGCCATTCTTGTTGCGTATCGCGCGGTAGTTGGATTGGGCATTCACGTAGTCTCTGTTTCCTTGTGCTGCTCCCGTCATGCATTCGTTGTGTCGCGTGACGTGATGTGCGTTGTGTAGCTGTCGCGGAGGCCAAGGCCAAGACTGAGAAGGAGGAAGACTACAAGGGCGACTCGAAGTTCGCTTCACATCTGAAGACTGCGGCGGGTGTAAGTGTTTTTGCGCGTACGAGGACGCTCAAGGAGCAGAGGGAGTACCTGCCTGCGTTCGCGTGCCGCGAGGAGCTGATGAAGGTCATCCGGGAGAATCAAGGTGAGTCATGTTGTCGATGGTGTGTTCAGAATACTAGCTGATGTCACATCTAGTCATCGTCGTGGTTGGCGAGACTGGATCGGGAAAGACCACCCAGCTTGCCCAGTTCTTGTATGAGGACGGGTACTGTTCGTATGGGATCATTGGGTGCACGCAGCCTCGTCGTGTCGCTGCCATGTCCGTGGCGAAACGTGTCAGCGAGGAGATGGAGGTATGTTGTATCGTTCTTGCATACGACATAGTACTCAACTGTCATCAGTGCAAACTGGGCTCCACCGTGGGTTATGCTATCCGTTTCGAAGACTGTACGTCTCCAGAGACGAAGATCAAGTGTGAGTACTTTCTCGAACACTCGCCGCTCTCGGACGGTCCTGACTTGTGATATGCAGACATGACCGACGGTGTGCTCCTGCGTGAGTCGCTCAATGAAGGCGATCTGGATCGGTATAGCGTTATCATCCTTGATGAGGCGCATGAACGGTCCCTCAGTACCGACGTCCTCATGGGTCTCCTGCGGAAGAGTATGTGATCGCAATTCAGATGTATGTCACAAACGAATGCTGACTATATGCGCATAGTTCTGTCTCGCCGGAGAGATCTCAAGCTCATCGTCACTTCTGCGACGATGAATGCGGAGAAGGTACGTGTTTCCGGTGCTCGGAGCCGAAAACAATCACCAACCTGCGTCACAGTTCTCGGCCTTCTACGGCAACGCACCGATATTCACTATCCCTGGACGAACGTTCCCTGTCGAGATCTTCCACTCGAAGTCACCTTGCGAAGACTACGTCGATAGCGCCGTCAAGCAGGTCCTCCAGATCCATCTCTCGCTTCCTCCGGGCGATATCCTGGTATTCATGACCGGACAGGAGGATATCGAGGTGACATGCCAGGTCATCCAAGGTAAGCGCCTGTGCATGTCCGCTGCTCGGTGCACTACTAACAATGTCATGTGGTATCCTACAGAGCGCCTATCGCAGCTTGACGAACCTGCACCTCTGGCAGTTCTGCCCATTTACTCGCAGATGCCTGCCGACCTCCAGGCGAAGATCTTTGAACCCACGCCGGACGGCCGTCGGAAGGTCATTGTAGCTACGAACATCGCCGAGACTTCGCTCACCGGTACGTCTGTTCCGTCGCGTTCCTATCAGTCAAGTCTGACGTGAGGCGGCGTTATGCAGTCGACGGTATTCTCTTTGTCGTTGACGCTGGATACTCCAAGTTGAAGGTGTACAACCCGAAGGTCGGTATGGACGCCCTCCAGATCACACCCATCAGCCAGGCCAACGCCAATCAGCGGACGGGTCGTGCCGGCCGTACAGGAAGCGGATTCTGCTATCGCCTCTACACGGAAATGGCGTACCGGAACGAGATGTTCCCGAACAACATCCCCGAAATCCAACGTACGAATCTTGCGAATACGGTGCTCCTGCTCAAGTCCCTTGGCGTGAAGGACCTCCTCGAGTTCGATTTCATGGATCCGCCTCCACAGGCGAACATGCTCAACTCGATGTACCAGCTGTGGGTGCTCGGCGCGCTGGACAACGTCGGGGACCTGACGCCGAGCGGGCGCAAGATGAGCGAGTTCCCTATGGAGCCGAGCATGGCGAAGATGCTGATCCAGTCGGTCGAGTACAAGTGCTCGGCGGAGATGCTGACGATCGTGTCGATGCTGTCCGTCCCGAGCGTGTTCTACCGCCCGAAGGAGCGCATGGAGGAGTCGGACGCGGCGCGGGAGAAGTTCAACGTCCCGGAGAGCGACCATTTGACGCTGCTGAACGTGTTCAACCAGTGGAAGTCGCATGGGTACCGGGACGATTGGTGCTTGAGGCACTTTTTGCACCCGAAGCTGCTCAGGAAGGCGAGGGAGGTCAGGGCGCAGCTGGAGGATATCATGAAGTTCCAGAAGATGGAGATCATATCCGCGGGAACGGATTTCGACATCATCAGGTGAGTACCCGTCCGGTACCGTCGCGGTCCCTTCGTGCATAGAGATGTCCACGCTGCGACGCGAAGTCGATGCCGATGGTGCGGCGCGAGAGTGCTGTCGGCATCGTGTTGCGAGGCGTAGCTACTGTCGCGGAGTGTGGCATCCCTTGCAGAGGCTAGTATGTGTGATAGTTGTACTGACCACTCCGCAGGAAAGCGATCACGGCAGGCTACTTCCACCAAGCGGCCCGTGTGAAGGGTATTGGGGAGTTCGTAAACATTCGAACGGGCCTTCCCACCCACCTGCACCCTACCAGTGCCCTGTATGGGCTAGGCTGTGAGTGCCAGTTTTAGACATGCCGTTACTTGTGTCTCATGACAACGACATCCAGACACGCCGACGTACGTCGTGTACCACGAGCTGATCCTTACGTCGAAAGAGTATATGACGCAGGTCACCGCTGTCGATGCTTATTGGTTAGGTGCGGGATCTTCGCCGCTTCTCGTGGTATCGCCGTTGCTGAGAAAGATGCGGTGTTTTTGCAGCTGAGCTTGGGTCCGTGTTCTACTCTGTGAAGGAGAAGAACTTCGACGAGCGGGGTAACCGGCGCAAGGCTGACCGGGAGTTTTCCAAGAAGGCGGAGCTGGAGACGGAAATGGCACGCCAGCGCGAGGAGTGAGTGCTAGTCCTGCCTTGCGTCTTTATCCCCCTCCCTATCCCCTCACCCCACTCTTCTGCCGCGTGATTTCCTTCCTGACTTGCGGTGATCAATGGCTAATTTGCCTCGTATCGACAGGAGCGCGAAAAAGGCGCAAGAGGAGGCGTTGGCTACCAAGGCAGCGAGTGGGAGCTCGAAGATCATTGTTCCGGGGACACCGCGTCACACTGGAATTGGGGCAGGCTCGAGAGTGACGGCGACACCTCGCCGGCGGGTTGGTATATAGATCAGAATGCGTTTGGGTGCTCCGTTGTATTTTACTGTATGCTCCTTAGTGCACATAGCTACTATCAGGTTCTATCTGGACTCGGAGAAGCGCGTTCATCGCAGTGACCATATTCCCATTTTCCCCCAGTCTGCCTCAACGAAATTGGAGGTGAGTAAGCCATTTAAGCACGAGGCCTCCCACATCCTGCAGCTCAAGCTATACACGGCTTCATGTGGAGGGGGTTATGCGGCCCACCACTGTGGGCAGCGTGACGTGCTCAGTGTGACAGGGGCGATCAACGAGACCGTCACGCCAGATCGGGACAAGATCTCTTAACAGTAGTCGGCGCAGCCAACGAGAGGACGTCTTATACCCCGACTCCCACCTGTCTTGAAGCAGGTCTCTCTCCCACTCTCTCCCCGCTGTACTCCAGATTCCATCCTCCTGGAGGACCTCGAACATACACCTCTATCTGAGTTTACTCCCACTTCAACCGTGCCCCAACCGCCATTCCACGGACGAGCTACAGTCGGAAAACGCCGTGTCTACTCCGCGACAAACCTTGCTCCGCGAACGAACATATCCAGGCTCATCTGGGGCCAAGTGGGACCTCTAAATTATCGTGCGTGTTTCTGATGTCATTGTCGGCTTGTAGGAGGGTTGAAATGGGCAAGAAGACTCAGATCTGCGTTACCTACCGATAGTGGTCTATTGGGGCAGTGCGGATACCGTATTCGATGGTGCGTCTTCCCCGATGTTTCTACTGTGACTTCGAGCGCTGAGATAGGATCTCTAATAGGTGTTAGTAAACGATAAGAAGTTTGCGTGGTATGTTCTACCGTGTTAACCCCATGACATCTCCCCTTAAATCCCCGACTCGTTCAGTGAATCCTGTATTAAGGGTCACCGCTCTTCCGGGTGCCAGCACACTGACCGGCCGCTCTTTGAGGTCAAGAAGAAGGGCAGGCCTGTATCACAATGCGAAAAGTGCCGAGAACTCCGTAAGACGAAGCGGATGCACGGGAAGTGCACCTGCGCTACAACCTCGGCTGCTGGATCATCTGCGGAGGCGAAGGCAGCTGATGGATCCGCTCCGAAGGCGAAAGGTACGCCGACCTCGGTCCCGCCCTTAGCGTCACTTCTTGACACCCCGCCTAGCTCGGAGATTCAAGCCAATTGCTCCTGCGTTGCCCAACGGCTTGAAGGACGTTGGTACTCTTGATGCAGATGCTCGTGCCAATGTGTCTGTCAATCTCTGTCGGTGTGGTGGGAAGGACGCTACCATCTGCACCTGCGGTCATGAACGTGCAGCGCCGAAGATCTCGAAGAAGGTTATTGCCACGGACGGTCTGGCCACCCTTGCCCAGGCTGCCATGTTCTGCTGCGGAAGCGAATTCCCTTCGACAACAATTGACACGCCACGAGAACCCCCAGCATTGGCTGCGGCACCCACAGAGAGCGCATCTCGCAAACACACCCGGAGCTGTTGCTCGAGCTCCCCCAGCTCACGTCCGCCCTCCCCGAAGCCGAAACGCTCTAAGCACTGGTCCTCTTACGGTCACCCCGCCAGCCCGGCGCTTCCTCCCCTGTCGCTTCCTCAGACCCACGCTCCCAGTACGGCGCCGGTATTTCCTCCTATCGCCCCACTCGGGACGTCAGTATCCTTCGACGAGGCTGGTTGCTGTTGTGGGAGGGAGTGCGCTTGTCCAGGTTGCACAGTACACCGTGGCGCAGAACACGCCGCGAAGGACGTGGCCGACTGTACAGACGGCGAGTGCCGCACTTGCGTGGACCACGAGGGCGGCGTCGCTCTGCCCGAGCACGTCGTCGCGTACTCTCAAGGCCGCGGCTATGCGTCCTCGAGTGCAACTCCTCTCCCACCGCCGCTTAGCGCGAGATCATCATCCGCGTTGGTGGTGTCCGCCCCGAGCCCCAGCCCGAGGACGAGCCGCGACAGGAGACAAAGCGTCAGCTGCATCGACGCATTCTTCGCCACCGCTGCGTCCCTCCCCGCCCCACCTCCCGGCCGCCCGAAGCTGCTTGACCCGACGAACGTGCTCGTCTATCCCCGAGGTGTGCTCGCGGGCGACGCGGAGACGCGCTCGCTGTTCGGACTGGTCGAGGTGCCGAAGCTGCAGTGCAACTGTCCCGGGGGCTGTGGGTGTCCTGAGGGACAGTGCGGGTGCGGAGACGGATGCACTGGGTGCGGGTCTAGTCATGCGGAGGAGCAGGAGCCCGAGCCTGTACCGGAGCGGAGTACGCCCAAGGCTGGCAGCTGCTGCAGTGGATAGTGATGGCTGTCTGGAGCTTCGGTCTTGGGCTCTGGGACCTCTCTCCCCCTTCTCGGGGTGTTGTTGTAGGTGTATGCTGAAGTCGTGCTCTGTCATTCTTGGGTATTATTATGGATGTCTGTAGGCTGTTCTGTCTTGTTTTGCCGTTGATTAAAAGGATGTCGAGATCACTTCATAGCTTTGCAGCCCTGTTGTTGGGTGTTCATTGCGATAACCTTCGAGACTTTGTCATCAATTGTACAACGATACAGAGAGAAGACGTGATACTGTAGTTGTAATTCTCGGTCCATGTAACAGTACGTGAGATGGAGCGGTAGATATGATTGCGAAGTGCGAGTTGCGCCAAGCGTTCAAGCGTGCGGAAATCACCGAACCCGGGGGTCCGGGCCGAAGTACTTGAGCGCCAATGTCTGCGGCACTACCGAAGCACCTACATAGTACTCCTGCGGCGTACGGTGGCATCTTTGTTCCTCCTCTTCCTCTTCCTCCCTTGAGCCTCGCACCACAGCGACATCAAGGTTTTCTCCAAAGCTTTTGTAGTCTGCGAGCGATATACCAGGACTTGACGCGATAGATGTCGGTCTCGACGCGACGCTTGCAGAAAGAGCTGACGGATATCAAGAGGGATGGCACTCCGGTCGGTGAGCAGAGGGCCAAGGGAATTGATATCACGACGTACACACGCTGATTTGCATTTTGATCCTGTAGGCATCGAGCTCCTGAGCGCGGAGGACTTCGCCACATGGTATCTCTCGGTGGAAGTCCTTGGGAACACGGTCTACGAGGTGAGTGGCCACTCTCGCCTTGGTTCACATCCCCGGCAAAGTCTCCACAACGGTGAACACAGGGAGAGAAGTTTGCGCTCAAGTTCCGTTTCGACAACCAATACCCCATATCCGCGCCCGCCGTGCAGTTCGTCGTGGACGACCACTACACCGCTCCGGTGCATCCAGTGCGTTCTGCGTGATCACTGTATTGCCACTCCAGCCGACTCAGACTCATGTACGCTACTGTTATGTTTAATGGCTGCAGCACGTCTACTCGAACGGCCATGTATGTCCTACGCGCTCAGCTCCTCGGAATGCGCACCCTAACTAACGCCCATCTTTGCACCTCCCGACGCAGATATGTGCCTCCATCCTAGGCAGCGAATGGTCCCCCGTGCTCAGCGTCGTCTCCGTCTGCGTCACCATCCAGAGCATGCTCGCATCCTGCAAGGTGCGTCGCGGGCCACTTTTCACCACCCGGCGTGCCCCGGGGCGCTATGTATCAGAGTACTGACACGCGGGTATCGTACGAGCAGAAGAAGGAACGGTGAGCAGCCTAATCGCCGTGACGGATGCTCCGATGATACCTGATACTAAGTGCGATGTGAACACTAGCCCGCCAGACAACGACCGCTACGTCTCTCACGCACCTGAGAATCCGAAGAAGGTGCGTCTCTGAAGTCGGTACCTTGCCTCCGCGTCGCTCACATAAATATTCCCGGCCGCAGACTCGCTGGGACTTCCACGGTACGTCGTCGCCACATGCAGCGTCTCTGCCTGTCAGCAGCCACAACTCACCCTCGATCTCACCACTGGCACCGGCTACAGATGATAAGTAGGTCGTTCTGCCGCGTGTGTGTGCCGATCGTGAGGCTGATCCATCCCCGGCCCGCAGTGTGTAAATCTAGTGCTTTGGTATCTCTGCTTGGAATGTATTTGTATACAGGGCGCGTCTCCGGATTGTCTGCGCGTGTGCAATGGAACGGGTGACAGAAAGGAACGTGATGCATAATCCGAGTGGTGGATTGCGAAGGTTAGTCGCGATGTATATCATACCTTCATGCCTTCGGAGAGAGCTGGCTAGATCGTCTCGTCAGTGAGTCCTCAGTGATCC
Source organism: Lentinus tigrinus ALCF2SS1-7 (assembly GCF_003813185.1). Taxonomy (NCBI): domain Eukaryota; kingdom Fungi; phylum Basidiomycota; class Agaricomycetes; order Polyporales; family Polyporaceae; genus Lentinus; species Lentinus tigrinus. Next base: position 137,740 of record NW_027137965.1, read on the forward strand.
TCGTTTTTGCCGACTCGGGCTGCAGTGACCCTAGCAGGTACGATTTGTACGATCTTGGTGAGGCAGGAGCGTTCGGGCGAGAAGGATAGCCCAACATCCCCCCATCAAAACTCGCCAGTCAGGCCGGGGAGATATCGTACACAAGTACGCACAGTGCGCGGTGACGGACACCTCCACCAAAAGGGCTGACGATCTCGAGCATACGATATAAATGTGGGTAGATGAATCACAATTCAGTAGCGTCGACAATCACTAGATCGTACAGCGGGAGAGTATCGCGGGCATAGGCAAAACACAAAACATTGCAATGTTCAAGACCAATAGCCAACATCCTAATCCTCTTCCTCACTATCCTCAGCCTCGTCGAGCCACTGTTACAGAATGTCAGTACCTCATCACCAAACGCGCACCGACGCATAAACGTACCTTGAGGAAGGGCTCGCTAGCCTTGCGGACCTTCTTGCTGACCTCACGGTCGACATACTTCTTGCTGACATGGGTACCCCACTGCTGGACCACCTCCTCCTCGAGGATGTCGGCCTGGTAGAAGGCCATGAGGATCTTCGGCACGGACGGGATGAGGTCTGGGTGCTGGACACCGACGAGACGCTCGATACCGCCTAGAAGCGACTTCTGGTGCTTCTCCGACGTCACCATCTGATACACCGGTCAGCTATGACGGAACTCTACATAGACAGCGAGGGAGGGACGCACCTTAGCAAAGAGCGGGGCGTACTTCGGGATCTCAGCAACAACGTCCTCGGTGAACAGCGTCTGCGCGATGACGGTCAACGAGTTGTGCTTCTTCGCGATGCCGAGCTCGTCCGCCTTCTTATAGATCTCCACGGCACCCGCATCGCGGTTCTCCTCGATCCAATGACCGAGTTGTGCGAAAGGGCTGTCCGCATCCTCCTCGCTGTCGTCGTCGCCGCCGTTGGCGCTGACGAGTGCGACGCTAGCCATCTGAGCTTCGACAGCCTTCATGCGGGCCTTGACGGCCTCGGGGGAGGTGTCCGCAGACCAGTCCTCCTTCGCCAGCGCAGACTCAGCTGCAAGCTCGGCAGCCTCGGCCTTGATGCGCTTGGTGAGCTCATCGTCGCTCTCGCCACCAGCATCGGCCTCCTCAGGAGTGCCAGCGTCGCCGTTCGGAGTAGGGCTGTTGTTGTCACCGGTAGCCTGTCGGGACTTGCCCTTCTTCTTCGGGTTCTTGGGAGGGTTCTTGACGATGAACGTGGTGAGCTTGTGACGCATGTCGACGCCGGTGCGCTCGCCGCACGCCTTGCAGTCACGGATGATCTCGTCGTTCTTAGTAATGATGAGGTCCGTCTCCGGGTTCTTGCAGGCCTTGCAGAGCACGAACTTCTCGATGAATACATCGAGCAGCTCGCGCAGCTTAGTCGCGTCGTGCGCACCGTTGACGATGTACCGGTCGTTCTTCTCGTCGAACGAGGTCTGCGCGCCGAGTTCGCAGCCGAAGAACTTGGTGGGGTACGTGGGAGGACGAGAGAGAGCGCGTGCCACGTCGGACATGTTCGGGAGGACGGTCTTGATACCATTGCCCTTGCCCTCAATCTTGGTGGTCAAGAGGGGCATGCTGCATGCCACATTGGTAAAGGGGATAGGGCAGAGGGGATGTATGCGGACTCACCGGTAGCGGTAGAACTTGTCGTCGACATCCCGACGAATGTTAACAACACCAGCGGTAGCCATATTGGATAGCTCTTAGCGCTATGGTCCTAGGTCAGAAACATGGTACACGAGAAGAACTCGCAGGGAAACTACGAACAGTACTGAGTAGATGAGGATGAAGCTGTCTTTTGTGTTTCGGTATAATAATTGGAGGTCGAAGCATGAATCCTCTGCGTGCACAGAAGATGTCGAGCGCGGCGGAAGAGTAGGACGAAATGGTGGACGACAGCGCGGTGGGCGACCAGCGAGGGCGACGAGGGAGGTGGTGGAAGAAGGACAAGCTGCTCTCTGCCCCGTTTCCCGTTTTACATGCCTCGGGCACTCCCGGTCCGCTTATGTAAGCAAGCCCGCTGAGTAAACGTGCGTGTCGCCTCCTCGACGGAACACAAGTACGCCGCCAGAAACTTTGTTTTTATCGCGTGTACAGCATCGCGCTGGTAGAACGTGGTGGACTAACTCGTAGAAATTAGGGGCGATGACGGAGGAGGAAGTTATTCGAAGAGATAATTGATTAGCTCGGTAACCACTCGTACATTCACGCTATTCCCGATTAGCTTATACTTCGTCTTGGTCGAGATGTCCTCTGGCCAAGTAAATGCCCCCAACGAGGCGTTGGTCGCGGGCGGGAGGAACGCGAACAGGCGCAAAAGCTCTGTGGGGCTGAAGTAGCGCAGCCTGAGCGGTCGCAGGAGCCGGACCGCCTCGTCATCCCCGGCGCGCTGAGCGTCCAAGAATGCATCGAACGTCCGCGTGGTCTACAATATGATCCCCAGATCGGTGAGAACACTGCGTACATAATCGAGGACTATTGAGATGTAACTCACGTCTAGCCCTTCGTTCACTTGCAGCACCGAACCTGCTCGTTCTACGAGATTCGTGTACCCTGTTAGACGGCGCTGCGTCAGGAACTGCACAAGGAATACTATCCTGCGGCGCATGCGGTACTACGCCTTACGCTGTGCACGCTGGACGATCAAACAACTCTCCCGTGTGTACCGGAGCGACTCAGGCGCTAGGATCGACAGCGCAACGACAAGGACAAGCTGCGCCCTTCTGCGGCCCTTGCAATTCGCAGCACCGTGTTTCCAGACGCGAAACACACCGATGTCGCTCGGTGGTCGCTAGTCTATGCTATCTGTCCGGCGCAGTAGGTAAGGAAACACTCACCCCGGGTAAAACAACAAGTCCGCCTCGCAGACGGTAGGACGATGTCGAACAGCCGCCCCCACTTCTCCAAGACCCGCTCCGGGATAGCATGCGGATGCCGATCGACACCCGTGTCTTCGTCCAGGAAGTCGCGAAGCTCGGCGACCTCGCCCTCGACCCGCTCTTCTCCCGGCTGGCCTTGAGTCTGGGTGCGCGGATCGATCCAGTCCGTCCCGTGTCCAGGGATGTGCCGCCATATCCGATCATCTTGCCCGTCATCTACTCCGGCGAAGGCGAGCGGGGTAGCTTTGGCGAGGAGGTAGTATCGGAGGCGAGAATTGGGGATGCCGAACTGCAGAGGCGTGATGAGGAGCTCGACCGTTGTGTACCGGAGCGCGCGCAGGGTGTCGAGTACGCGAAGTCGGGTGCTGGAACTCTGGGAACAAATGTCAGTAACCAGTCCCGAGCGTATCCATGGACGAACACCGCGAGACTCGGAAGGCCGGAGCATGAGGCACACTCGTCGTCTTCCAATTTGCAGACCGATACAAGTCGAGGGGAACCAAACCGCAAATGGTGGGATATGTAGCATGAGTGTTTTGCCAACAGTCCTCGATAATTCTTATGAGTGGGAGTGTCATGGTAGTTGGGCATTATATACCGGCGGTGTGGAAGGGAGTATGGACCTCGGAGGGAGAGGAGTTTCTCTACCTTTGGAAGCTTACGTAGAGTGCGCTATCCGCTGCTCGTACTGTCGCACCCCTCGCCGTGAATGTTCCTGGGGTTTAAACGACTATATATATATGTTGCATCGCCGACCAAAATGCTGCGCCCCCCCGTACAATTTTTGCGCATGCGCCAGGTGGGATGACCAGCATATCCGGTTCCTCAGCAGCAAGACACGGAACGGAAGAAGCGAAAAGACAAATTATAACCAGGAAGAAGGTACTGACCTCAAACCCGGCTACGTTCTCGACGAGCATGTACCGCGGGTGTCTTTCCGATTGCACGAGCTCAGGCAGGACTTCCTCCATGAGACAGATGAAAGACTTCGCGCGAGGGTCTTCAGCACCCTTCGCCAATGGGTTCAGGACAGTGTACGGCTGGCACGACGGCGACAAGAGCCACAGGTCCGCGTCTAGCTGCGCAAGTTCCGCTGCCGTTAGAGAGCAGATGTCGACCTAGATACGCGAACGGGAGGTCATCCGACGCGTTTTCCAAGGGGGTGGTGACAACAAGCGACCTTGTGCACAACCCTTTGCCCATAGTTCGCCGTGTACACGCGATACGCGGACTGATCCCAGTCGAACGCGCGCACGACCGACCCTTGGACATTGCTCTGCGCGAGGGCGCGATGGAGGCCGCCTGAGCGTCGTCGCGACATCGCTTGAGTATAATGGATGTGGTGCCCGATGTTTCCGGCGACGCACCTATGCCCGAGTAGAACTCGAGTGCTCTGATACCCATCCTGGACCCGAGTCGTCAAGGACGTCAGAGTACTGAACCTCGCTCCGCGAGCAACGCAAACTTCAGACACTGTTTGGCGAACCGCGAGGCCAGAATCGCTGAAGTCTCGGAGGCGACGTGCACGCTTCACCGTCCACGTCCAAGTGTGTAGTCAGAAGAGTACGGCTGAATGCCAAAAGTCCGAGCTGGATACTGCTCGCGACAAGTCAGGGATGGTGCAAGACGACGGGGCGCGCAGCGCGAGTCCGCGAGGCCGGGGGAGAGGCGCTTACATCAGCAAACTCTGTTTCGAACTTGTTTCTTGTTCAAGACTCTCGGCGATACCACCACCTCCACGTCCTCTGTCTCCCTTTCTCTCAGCTCTCCTGCTTTCTTCGACGTCCTTTCTGGCGATCCAAACACCTTTCATAACAACATTCTTCTGCCGCTGCAGCTTGTCTTGTAGAAACTTGCGGTCACCTTTCCTACATCTGGTCGTTGACGCCCGCCATCTTTCTCCTGTCATACTCAACGATTTTGGCTCGAATCACGCTGGCTTTGATGCTATCTGAAGCGCTTGGGAAGCATGAAGACGGTGGAGAGTTGCAGAGCCAGCCATTAGACTCGGTAGCAGGCACTAGGTACGTCATAATCATTCATGCGACAACGATTGTGGTCCGCTAAGATCGCACAGTGCCGGACCAAGCAAGAGTCTGTTGCCTGCATTTGGGCTTCACAAGCTATCTCAACTTCCTACGCCACAGAGGTCAGTTTCATTCTATGATCGTTGTCCGAACGGCCGGTGTGGATGGCACCCGTTATACGTTTCTCATGCACCCATCGTCAATACGGTCATAATTGGGAGGTTATCTTGTCGATCTGCCTCTCGGGGGCTCATTTCATCTGCTGTTCTGAGGATGGTTTTGATACATGTGGACATTATTGGCACCAAGTGGTCCATAATGCGTTGAAGACTTCAAGTTCCCTTCTCGCCGTACGCATGCGGATATCATACTGACACGACCACGAAGCAGCCCAAACAACATGGCTGTTTACGCTCCAGATCCGACTGGCACATACTCTTCCCCAGTGTCGAACTCGTGAGCATACTCTCAATATCCAAAGTGTCGAACATAACTCTCATCCATCCACTTCAGGAATCGCGATGTCCCCATCGCACGAGGTGCAGCTATTAAGGCTGCAACGCCACAAAGGTTTGTCGAGATGTGTTCGTGCTGTCCAAGGTTCGCTCACTGACTCTGTCACAGGGAAGGCCTGCAGACTCATGCATCCACATCGTTTATGACCCCGGAGTCGAGGTGCGTATCAGTTGACCATCTGTATCCCACTCGCCTGAGCTGTGCATTGGACAGTCCTGTGCTCCCACGTAAGACCATGCCCCCGGAGACTCCAATTGCGTACGTTCCATATTTCTCCATCTCACAACTCTGGGACTCATGCAGATCGTGATGCTTTCAGCGGCCCATCATCAATCCCCCACACTCCTGTACGTACCAAACGAGAGCCCGTCGGGCCTAGCAGAGGAGTGTCGGTGGCCGACGAAGCCACCAACGGCATGGACATAGATACTCCTGTGCCGCCGCTAGAGCCTGCACCGATCATCTCCACGCCCGTCTCTTCTCACTCGCGCGCCCTCACCCCCGCCTCTCGTCTGTCGTCACCCTTCCAAGGCCGTTTGTCTGCTTCCGGCCGACGAACAGCAATGTCACAATCCAAGTCACCCATGCCTGCTAATTCGCCAGCGCCCAATGTGTTCACGACGTCGCCGGCCACACCACCGCCTCTCGCCACACCTGTCCCTAAACGTGCGCTCGGAGGGGAGATCCAGCGCATCCATCTCCAGCTCGCTGCCGACCATGCTGAGCGGATCTCTGAGATGGAAGCACGCCGGCCCGAGTACCTTGTCCGCGAGAAGCGACCCCACTCGGAAGCGGACATCCCAACACTCGACGAGCTCGATGCTGCTGACGCCACGCTCGGGGTCACGGAGAGTCCTGTGAAGGGACGCCGACTGCAGCTCTTCCAGGCGACTAGCGAGGAGACTTTCGAGCAAAGCTTGCTAGCGGGTGGGTACCCCGGCTACGGTCAGTCTCCCGCCTACAAGAACGGCGAGCCTCAGACTCCGACCGCCAAAGGCCGCAACGCACTGTCTCAGCGCGCACTGCAGTGGTTACAACAAGCTACTCCTGGACAGCCCGGGCCGTCGACCGTCGCCGCAGCCGTCGAGGCCGCGCCCCCCGAAGAACCGGAGTACGTGCCGACCGAGAAGGAGGTCAGGAAGCGGAAGTGGCTGGATGCATTCAAGGAAGATCGCAACAAGGAATCGAGCACGAAGTTGTACCCTGTAGAAGTCGAAGGTCGCGGCCGTCTTCTGCTCAATGTACCCCCAGAGGGATCGGCTGGCCACCCCGACAACCCCGTCAAGAAGCGCGTGATCCGCCGGAAGCGGCGACGCGGCGGCGGGAGGCGAGGGCAGGCGGACGTCCAGGACGACGAGGTCGTGCAGCCGAACTGGCTCGACTCGGCGTTCCCGTGGTGCTTGCGCGCGCAAGAGCGCACGCACACGGAGAAGATGGAGCAGGAGGAGCGGCTCAAGTGGATCGAGCGCTTCCTGGATCGAGACAGCGAGAGCGACTCTGGCGATGACCAGGAGATCCGGCCACCCCTGCAGTCGCACGAAAACGACCAGGTTGCACATCGGCGCGGGCGCGGGAAGATGGTGCCGCTGCGCATGAACCCGGGCGGGGCTGCTCGCGCGGGCGGGGAGGAGAATGTGCTTGTACCCAGCGACCCTGCCGACGCACGGGCGGCGCTGCTTTCGAAGCGCTCCGTGCGCTCGTTGGCCGGTCGTCGGAAAGAGGGACTGGACGATGAGGTCGAGGAGGTGAAGTGCATCGGGTGCAAGCGTGGGGACGACGGGAGCGAGCTCGTGCAATGCGACGAGTGTCATACGTGGTACCACCTCCCGTGCATCGGCATCAAGAACGTCTCTGAGCTCGGGCGGGAGGAGGATCCGTGGTACTGCAACACGTGCCTCGACATCACGCCGTCTTCGCCACTCGTCGAGCCGACGTTCGTTCCCACAGACGACCGGCCACTCGACTCTGTCTCCCACCGGGACTCGTTTTTTCTTCAGGAGCCTCTGCTCGAATCGCCCTCACCGCGTTGGCACGCTGAGCTCCGCGAGCCACAGACACCCGTCCGTGGAGGCAGCGTGAGGGACGGCACGTACACCCGCACGTTCTCCACGCGGTCCTCATGGGGCGACTCGTCTCGCGCCGGCCCATCGACGCCCGACTCCTCGGCTCGGACGGTGCGAGTGTACAACACCCCAGGCCCGTTCGCCCTCGCCTTTGACCGCGAGGGCTTCGACCCCGAGACGCCGTTCGATCCGACCACGACGCCCTCGCGCGGGATCAAGTTCAGCGGCGGCCCGCCTCCCACCCTCGGCTTGTCCACCCCCAAGGGCGGCCTCGGGTGGGCAGCTGCGCGCGGAGGCCAGACTCCAACCCCAGCGAAGTTCGGCGAGAGACCTCTTGGCGGACGGGACGGGTGGCGGCACAGTATGGACGAGAATGCTGGGGGGCCGTTTTCGAGCCCGTATCCGAGGAGCATTTACTCGGCCGCCGTTGAGGACACCCCCGTGACGCGTGCGCCGCGTGTGCGCGAGCGGCTTTCTAGTGGGAGACGGCTGTGGGACGACTCACCTGGGTTCGCGAGGCCTGTGGTTCCGCGGACGCCGCCTCCGCGGGCGAGGGCGCGTGGTGAGAGGGATCGGGAGGGAGACGTTGTGATGGAGACCTAATAAGGTACGTTCCCCAGATCCTTGCTATGGTGACGCGTTCTGTCGCTGACGTTGCGTTGTGCGTGCTTTTGTTTAGCATGATACAGCATACCCAACGAACGTCCATACGCATATACTCACCTTCCTCTCCCATGTTTCCGCGCCCTGCTGCTGGGGCGCGCTATCCTTATCCTGCGATACCTTCCTCCTCTTTGCGACACCCCTTGTATGGACGTTATGCTGTATGCTCTGCGTGTTGGGCTTCTCTGATAGATTATGTTGTTTGTGAGTAATGATCGCATGATGCTGTGATTGGTGTATGTAGCTAGCGAATGCGTACCGTACGTGTAGAATCGAATTGCTGGCCCCCGTGCGTCCCAGCAACGACGCACGGGGACCAGCTGTGTTCTTAGATCATATGTTGCCAGAGCGTGGTCCGCGTGGGATGTGCTAGTACGCCGGGGGTGGTATTGCACAGGTAGTAACGCAGTGGGGAGGCGGGCGACGCGTCGCATCGCGTCGACCTGGTATGTTCCCCCACACGACCTAGTGAAGAAGTGAGCATGACCGATTATCTGCTGGACACTGTGATGACATGCCGCACCTGGACCGCGACGCCCTCCTTGGACTCCTCCCGGCTAGCATACTGTGCTCGGTGTCGCCACGCGCTTAGTAGCTACTCGCAGAGTATACCTGCCATCACGCTCAAGTCTCGAGGGGAACAAACGGGCATATGAAAAAAAAAGCGAGCTGGGGCCACCATGCGTCTCAGACGCGTCAGACCGCAATCTGGGCTTCTTGCAGGCCGTATGTGCGATTTGGGAGATGGGAAATGGGAAACGACGTATGAACTGTGGATCGTAGAACAATTGGTTACTCACCCGGGTCCGAGTTGTCTGAAAACAACGCGACGGGATGTAGCCCACGCAAGAGTTGGATGGTCGAGCGACGCGGGCGGGCATGACGCGATGTCGGGGAGCGCAACGCCGCGCGGGGACGCGTCACGGTTGCGGGTCGTATTCGTCGCAGGGGAATAGTAGACAAGGAGGTATGCGAGGCTCAAGGTCAAACACTGTAGTTGACGATCTCCGCTGGAATAGAAGAGCTGAAGGAGGAGTCAGTAAAAAAGGTAGCCAAGGGGCGCATCAACCGACTCGGCGCGGGAAAAGTACGGAAGGCCGCACGACGACGACGGTGGGTTGGGGTCAGGCCGGCAAATACACGTCGCCTAGTGTGGTGGGTTACCGGACGGCCGCATCGACACGCCGGCAACCTGGTAGAATATTGCGTCGCCGGCCGGGTGGATATTGCGAGGGAAGGAGACCGATAATGAAGACTGCGCCGGCCACCGTTGCTCTTCGTTATGGTCGATTGCGTGGCGTTCGGACCAGAAGCTCGAGTGGATGGAAGCTGTCTGTACCGGTTATAACTGGAGGAAAGAGTCCGGGGTTGAATGACGCGTCTACAGCGCGTTTGGAGAGCGGATATGTCGGAAACAGAGCGCGTCGAAGCGTGTCCGAGTGTCATGTCGGCGGCCAGAGGCACCATTGCACGTAGGTCTTGCGTTGCTGTGGCTCGTATGTCGCGGATATGAGGTGGATGACAGAAGCTTGGGCGGACAGGTGCGGGAAGCAAGGAGACGCGTTAGGCGAGAAAAGGGATCCAGGGATAGACTCCGTGTGACACGCGTATACAGTGCGTGTGACTGGACGCGTTTCGGGCGACGCGCTGGTGGCTGCAGGCGCTAGTCTGAGCTCGACGACCACGACGACGGCTCCTCGATTAACTTTACAACAATGCAAGGGTTCATTTTAGCACATTCTACTACTTCAGATCATCAAATACTAGAGCAACTTGCAATTGAGACGAAATGCTGGGACCTTTCGACCTATGTATATAGCGGCAGCCCGCATCACTCCTTTATTTCCTTCTTCTAGAAAATATCTATCGCGAAAATCAGCACATATTCTCCTCACTCCCTGAAGTATAGCACTGCATAACGCCTTACTTGGGATGACAGGCATCCAGCTGATCCGGTCCCTAGGAATACAGTATGCGGCCATAATGACGTCACGCGTCGAGCATCGCGCGACCTGGACACCAGGGCCTCTCCTATGCACGCTAAAGGTATACAGAGCTTACGAAATTAATACGTTGATGACTTGAAATGAGGAGGGATTTAGGGTAGTATATACAATGACTGAGACGTTGCGGATGTTTCGGGGCGCGACAACGAGAAGACGACTGATGCGATCACTGCCAGTACACGGCACACCATCCTGGACGTGAAGGCAGGGGAACAAACGAGTGATGATGTGTAGGGAGCCTCGTGCGAGGAACGTCTCGACTAGGACTCATGAACTTGAGAGCCAGGGTGCGAACGATCCTCCTGAGCTTTCCTGAGCATGTGGTATCAGAAGCGCATTCATGAAGCATGAATACTGCGTTGTGCTCACCATGTTCATGCAGAAAACGCAAACATCACAGTCGTAGAAGGTCCCGCACGTGCAAGAGAGTCCAAGGCGATGAGAGGAGGCGAGGTGAAGAGAGGAGACGAGTCGGATGACAGAAAGAGATGAAGAAAAGAGAGAAGAGCACGAGTGTTGCTGAGCGGACTTGCGTATGCGCGAGGGCATGGTGCACGCCGGCACTAAACGGTGTCGGGGACGTCGACGACTCAGCATCACTCGATCTGGTCTCGTGTTTCTGCTGTGGGCTCCGGGCTGACGTGCGGACGCGACGACGAAGGTAAGAGGGCTGACCGGGGAGCGGATTGGTCAAGACGCCAATGGGTACCTGAGAAGTCCACGAGCACTTACCTGGTAGAGCGATGCCCGCCAAAGAGAATCGTCGAGAAGAATGTCCGCGGTGTCGAGCTTGACCGGTTGAGGAGCGTCACAGGCACCGCACACGAGAAGCGGAAACCCGGGGGGTGGTGGCCATGAAGGCTTGTACCATGGCCCCGGGTGGGGGATGGTCGGGAGGACGAGTAGGATGATAGACGGCGAACATATCAGGTGGACGGGTTGGGTGGAATAGGTAGCAGTAGGTGTGCATGCAACGACGAGATGGTGGTGGTTTCTGGAGAGGAGGAAGCGGACGCGGCGGAGCGCCCTTATACCCAGGAGAAGCGGAGGCTGGCATGCGTGCCGCTCTCCTGCGGGGAAGCGAATAGTAGTCCGTCGAGCCGGTATGTTCCGAGGAAAGTCAGCCTCGTCTCCGTGCAGTCCAACAACTGACTGAAGTGTGCCCGGATACTGAGCCCAAGTGCTGTATCGGTCCGCTCTCGGCTCGTCATGGAGGCCGGGCACGTCGGGAAGGACACCGACATACTACTCTACCTCGATCCTCAAGAAGTGCTCCCGCAGCTGTGACAGACCCCGCCTTGCTAATTACGAGCTGCCGCACCGTGGTGCTCGAAGTAGTCGTACGTACCCGTATTGAGCTGCGTGAGTATGTCCGAGCACAACAACTCGAGACGCCTCTCGATATGACGAAGGCCGAGTCGAATCCGGGACAGGTCCCAACTGGAAGGCTTGAGGGTTGGAGAGGCAGCAAGGAGGTCGTGAAGAGAAGATAGCGTATCGGGCGGAGGCGAGAGCGCGCAGCTGCGGGCGAACCTAGGATCATGACCATCGACGATGATGCCGACGACGACGAACGCTGGGTGCATCCTGCGAGAGTCCGAATCTATCAGAGGTTCAACTGCTCCAACGTAGAACCATACTCACCGTTACCCACACCTCACTCCGCTCCGACACCCCTTAGCAAACCAACCATCTCCATCAGCACTCGCGCTGATTCGTCGACCTCCCCATTCGTGTTCAAAAATCCAATGATCAGGTTTGGCAGTCCCCCACTCAACGGTTCCGGCTCGAGCAGGCGGTGCGCGTTCACCAGCTGCTCGACGATGGCGGGGTCCGTCAGCTTCGTCTTACTAGACTGGACGCGCTCGACGTTCTGAGCACGCTCCACCAGACGCTCCCGGTCACAAGAAGCGCTGATCCAGTAGAGGGGCACCTCAGTCCCACGCACCAGGGCGAGGTGCTCGTGGAAGAAGGCGGTATCCCTGTCGTTGTCGGCGGCCAGGCAGGCTGTCATGAGAATGACGTGGCCTTCCTGAGCGAGCCTGCGAATGTATGGGAAGACGACCTCTCGGATCTTGCGACGAAGGTCGTGGTGGTCATCGCTTCGGTCGGGGAAGAGCGCCTGAGCGAGGTCGATGAGGAGATGGTTATCTACCAGGCGGGAAGATTTATCCGCGGGTAGGAGCGTTTGGACTAGTTTGAGGATGGTGTGTTTTCCCGTACCGGGGAACCCGTTGACGACAATGATTGAGCCGCCGGCCTGCTCGTTGACCATGGTTCTATGGACGAGACGCAATGGGGAGAGAGACTGGAGCCACTGTGTCATCACAGAGGACAGAGCTTTCCTAGACGTGCAACGTGATGGGCTATATGAAAGGTGATGAAGAGATTATTATGGGTAGAGGAGGTTGAAAGAAGACTCATGGAAGCGCTTAGTAAGGAACGAGGATACCTATTGTAGATATGCCGGAGTCGAGGTTCTACATGACTCACTAATGTCTTCGATGTGCATTGATGACGCCCCATCCTTCAAGCTTTCGCCCATTGTCAGTCGATTTCTCAGCACTCAACGAGAGTAAGTTCAGGTTTGAATTGCTCGGTGCGCGTGTGTACTAAGTACTTAACGATTCGGAAGTTCCCGCGACCCTATGATGCGACGGGAACCTCGGGCCGGGGCGCAACCTCGTTCTGTCTCTGACTCTTCAGAACGATCTCGTTCGACGACAGTCTTATGCCAAACCACAGATCGGAAGATCGGCCGCTAGTGATATCTGAGACAGAGCAAAGAACGGAGTATATTCTATTGCTTGTGACTTGATGTGCACATGTATCGTAGAGTACACAGGTAGAGAGGAAAACCCGAAACTAGCAAGCGACTCGACCAGGATTTCGGCGCACGTTAGCTTCCCCGCGCGAGCAGGTACTAATCCCGAGGGCCACGAAGAGGCCTGCGCCAGGAGCGTCCGCGCCGCAATGAGAGCAGACGACCGTACCTCGGGGCCGTTCTTGACTCGGAGGCTCGCTTCCAGTTCCAGAGTCCTCCGAGCGGCGTCGATCTTCTCTGGACTCAACAGATCCTGCCAGAGTTCCCGTCAACGCAGGAACGTGAGCATGTAATGGAATCTACTCACTATTTCTGTCGAGCCCCCTCGCATCTTGTCTTCTTCTTCCGAGGTCGGCCAATTTACGCTAGCTCGTAGTATGCAACGCACGCACGGCGCAGTCTCCTCGAGTCGAAACGAGGAGATCCTGCCCGTCGCGGTTTGCACCGAGCCAACATGATCCAACAACTCCACCTGTCCTAAGGGTTCAGGCAAGTCAGTCAACGTCAACGTGTTCAAGGAATGCGCAACTCACCGAGTGACGCCGGGGTGGATGCAGACCGCTTGAGTCCACCTGGCCCCACTGCCTGTCTTCACGCTTGGTGCGGTTGTGCATCCCAGGCCGAGGGCGACGGTACGCACGGGTCATTTGGCGTACAGCGCCGCCCTGGCGAAACTTTGGGTGCTCGCATGCAAGCGCAGAACAATAAAACAAAAGATTGTCAGCTTCATAGCGGGCGAAGAACACATACGCGTGGTTCGGTTTCGAGTTCATTACCTCCCACATTAACGCGTACTCTTGCGTCGCTGCGCGTGGGAGGGGTGGTCCGGAGGGCTGCCGCATCGGTTTAATCCATGCTTAAAGGCTGCCCACCCGGACCGCACGCTCAGCGGACAGCGTCGCGTGCAGGGTGGTCCGGTGAGGTCGCAGTTGCCGCGCCGATGCGATAGTATCGGTTACTTCTAGACACTACTCACAGGGACCGCGTGCTAAGGACGGCGCAGGTCGAACGTCGCACGCCGGGAATCTGTGTTGGGGTCCCTGCCCCGGGGAGTCTTCACGATCGAGGTGAACAAGCCTCCGAACACCTCCTGGCAGTGATGAGGATGGGGTTAGGTATCGGCAAAGAACAAACGCGGCCGATCAGGACGCACCATCGA